>NC_136809.1:43281418-43353918 GCF_951216825.1 Electrona antarctica
CCACCCACAACTCCACTCTGCGGCTGAGCGTGGCACTGAGCCAGGGGTCAGAGGTCAGGGGGCGGAGCCTGGTGGTCAACTCCCACGTGATCTCGGCGTCGGTCCACAGAGGCTTCAACAGGGTTTATCTCTCTGAGCCCGTCATCTTCACCCTCAGACACCTGCAGGTGTGTGTGTGTGTGTGTGTGTGTGTGTGTCTTTGAACCAGGAATTCCTTTTATCAAGCAAATTGTGAACTACTTTTATAGTAGAGTCACGTGTTTGTTTGTGTGTGTGTGTGTGTGTGTGTGTGTGTGTGTGTGTGTGTGTGTGTGTGTGTGTGTGTGTGTGTGTGTGTGTGTGTGTGTGTGTGTGTGTGTGTGTGTGTGTGTGTGTTTTTGTGTGTGTGTTTTTGTGTGTGTGTGCGGCACGCATGTGCATGTATGTGCCTGTTTTCCTCATGTGTGATTTTGTTCACAGCTTGAGAACCACTTTGGCCCCAACTGTTCATTCTGGAACTCGTCGGGGTCCTCTGGGAGTGGCAGGTGGTCCGCACAGGGCTGCCGCCTGTTGCACACCAACAACACACACACCACCTGCGCGTGTAACCACCTGTCCAGCTACGCTGTCCTTATGACCTACCAACAGCCTGCTGTAAGCACACACACACACACACACACACACACACACACACACACACACACACACACGCAGGCACGCAAGCACGCACGCACGCACACGCAGACACATACACATACACATACACGGGCGCACACACACACACACACACACACACACACACACACACACACACACACACACACACACACACACACACACACACAAGCACGCACGCACGCACACGCAGACACATACACATACACATACACGGGCACACACACACACACACACACACACACACACACACACACACACACACACACACACACACACACACACAGTTTGCAAATCACTCCCCGTCGGACTATAGTGAACGTTTCATTTCTCTTGTCAGTCTGGTGCAGGCGTAGAAGAGCTGCTGGTCTATGTGGTGTCCTGGGTGGGCATCTCTGTTGCGCTGGTATGTCTGGCAGCCTGCATCACCACCCTGTGCTGCCAGGGGGCGCCCTGGCACACGGACCACAGCAGCATCCACTGCAACCTGTGGGCCAACCTCTTCATCACTGAGCTGCTGTTCCTCGTTGGTGCAGACAAGGCCCAGTTCCCAGTGAGTGATAGTGGACTATAGTCCAGAGTGTAATAGTTATTGAAGAATAAGAAGTAAGATTACATACTGTACATGGGAGCGTGCGTGCGTGCGTGCGTGCGTGCGTGCTGAAATGTATAATCATGTAGCAGAGAACTATTGCTAATATTTATTTTGTGTAATTATATCATAGTAGGCCTACATATAATATTCAGCTGTCGGATAGCATTGGTGAAGGAAACACCTTCAGGGCATCCGATGGGTGTTCTCTGTTCTGAACACCCTCCCCAGATCCTCTCTCTAGTCCTAACCTACCCTCCCCAGATCCTCTCTCTAGTCCTAACCTACCCTCCCCAGATCCTCTCTCTAGTCCTAACCTACCCAACCCATGTCTAAACATACATTACAGTTGGGTGCCACCGATATTGTCCCTTATCATTTGACCCATTTAGGCCTGACCTCAAAATTAAAAAAAAATCCTTCTAAATCCTCCAGTTTTCTGAAATAAATATTTTCACGATTTTTCAAAAATAGCTATTTTTCAATAGCTAAATTATAACATAATGTTTAAAACACCAAAAGGGGTTCCCGCCCAAAATGGGTTAACTGTCCTTTTGCGCAGATCACGCAAAACTCAGCAAAAAGAAAAGGACAATATCGATGGCCTCCAACTGTAGCTTTCTGCTGGTTCAGGACAATCCCTGTATGTATATCATGAGCCGTTTTGCAAAGTGGAAACCAAAGCTGTTAAAAAAAAGAACAACGAAATGACCTGTGTTTCAGTAGATCCACAGTGATCCACATTGTTACCTGTGTTTCAGTAGATCCACAGTGATCCACATTGTTACCTGTGTTTCAGTAGATCCACAGTGATCCACATTGTTACCTGTGTTTCAGTGGATCCACAGTGATCCACATTGTTACCTGTGTTTCAGTAGATCCACAGTGATCCACATTGTTACCTGTGTTTCAGTGGATCCACAGTGATCCACATTGTTACCTGTGTTTCAGTGGATCCACAGTGATCCACATTGTTACCTGTGTTTCAGTGGATCCACAGTGATCCACATTGTTACCTGTGTTTCAGTGGATCCACAGTGATCCACATTGTTACCTGTGTTTCAGTGGATCCACAGTGATCCACATTGTTACCTGTGTTTCAGTGGATCCACAGTGATCCACATTGTTACCTGTGTTTCAGTGGATCCACAGTGATCCACATTGTTACCTGTGTTTCAGTGGATCCACAGTGATCCACATTGTTACCTGTGTTTCAGTGGATCCACAGTGATCCACATTGTTACCTGTGTTTCAGTGGATCCACAGTGATCCACATTGTTACCTGTGTTTCAGTGGATCCACAGTGATCCACATTGTTACCTGTGTTTCAGTGGATCCACAGTGATCCACATTGTTACCTGTGTTTCAGTGGATCCACAGTGATCCACATTGTTACCTGTGTTTCAGTGGATCCACAGTGATCCACATTGTTACCTGTGTTTCAGTGGATCCACAGTGATCCACATTGTTACCTGTGTTTCAGTGGATCCACAGTGATCCACATTGTTACCTGTGTTTCAGTGGATCCACAGTGATCCACATTGTTACCTGTGTTTCAGTGGATCCACAGTGATCCACATTGTTACCTGTGTTTCAGTGGATCCACAGTGATCCACATTGTTACCTGTGTTTCAGTGGATCCACAGTGATCCACATTGTTATTTAGTTACAAGCTCTTGTTAATATTTTGTATTGGTTAACTCACTTACATAATTACAGTAGGCTATTAATTTATATATAAAAAAAACTATGTAGCACCTCCTTTTCACATCTCCAGGTGGCATGTTCCATTGTTGCTGGCCTGCTGCACTTCTCCCTGCTTTCGGTGTTCTGCTGGTTATGTCTGGAGGCGGTGGAACTGTACCTCTTGCAGCGGGAGGTATTTGAGGGACGGACCTCCAGGAGGAAGTACTTCTACCTGTGTGGCTACTCTGTCCCTGGCCTGGTGGTGGCTGTGTCTGCAGCCATAGACTTCAGAGGCTACGGCTCACACACTGCGTAGGTGGAGGAATGACGTGTTTGAGTGCGTGCGTGTGCGCATGGTGCGTGGGTGTAACCTGGTTGTTATTTCTAGGAATGCACTAGTAAAGTTTCTTTGTAGAGTACACATGCACCTCTGTCAACACTATGCAATTGTCAAGTTATGCCAATGAGTGATTACGTAATGTAATTATGACCTTGCCCTTGAGTGTAACCCATAATCAGCCTATTGATCACTCCCACCATGTTTCATTAAAGTTTCTGCCAATACGTTCTGACATTCACCTTGAATGTGACCTTGAATTTGGAACATTTTAGCCCCAAATTACTGATCATCGCCACCAAGTTTCAGGACATCCGTGTCATCTGTTCTTGAGTTATCTTGCTAACAAACCTTAATTGTGACCGTGACATTTATAAACGTGCTAAGAATCCTACTGATCATTCCCACCACGTTTCAGGAAAATCTCAACATCCGTTTTGAGTTATTATGCTTACATAAATGGCATGGGGCGAATACATAACCCTGTCCAACTCCGTTGGTGGAGGTAATTAAGATAATAATTTGTCACCTTGCAGACTGGATATAATTGCTGTAAAGTTGCTGTGTGTGTGTGTGTGTGTGTGTGTGTGTGTGTGTGTGTGTGTGTGTGTGTGTGTGTGTGTGTGTGTGTGTGTGTGTGTGTGTGTGTGTGTGTGTGTGTGTGTGTGTGCGCGCGCATGTGCGTGTGCACGTGTGCGTGTGCGCGTGTGTAGGTGCTGGCTGCGGACAGACAATTATTTCATCTGGAGTTTCCTTGGGCCCGTGTCGGTCGTAATAACGGTGAGACCTTCTACTCAAACACACAGTCAGTAAGGGCACTGTAAACATGTCTTTGAGTGAATGATATTGACTCAGACTGGTGAGCAGACATCATCCCATAGCTGACTGTTGTCCTTATTTAACTTCAGCTGAACCTGGTAGTCTTGGTGATGACCCTGCATAAGATGCACAGCTCAGCAGCCCTCAAGCCAGACTCCAGTCGCCATGACAACCTGAGGTCAGTATCACAGGGGAGGTTAATATCCAGAGCTAGAAACACCAAGCTAACAAACTCTCCTTTTTTTCATTATTATTAAAAAGAATCAGTTGAAGTTTGAAATTCTGATAGTAATCATTGTTATAGAGTGTTTGGCCCATGCGAGGCTGCTTTGTATTGATTTCTCCTCAGCGTTTAATACCATACAGCCCCATGGTTTGGTTGATAAACTGGTTACTCCTTTGGTGTAGATCCTTGTCTGGTGGGCTGGATTCTTGATTTCTTAACTAACAGATCTCAACGTGTAAGGGTTAACGAGATACTGTCTAGCTTCCTGTCATCTTCTACTGGCTCGCCCCAGGGTTGTGTTTTATCTGCCTTTCTTTACATTCTTTATACCAACGATTGTGTTAGCCATTTCCACAACAGATTCATCATTAAGTACGCTGACGACTCGGTCATCGTCAGCCTGCTCGATAATGATGAGAACTGTCACGGGCAAGTGGTAGACGATTTTCTATCCTGGTGTGACAATGCCTTCTTGCAGCTTAATGTCTCTAAAACAAAAGAGCTATGCATAGATTTTAGACATTCCCCACAACTCCCCCAGAAGACAGTAGATATTGTACCCAGCTACAAATATCTGGGCACAATAATTGATGACAAGCTGAAATTCGACCTAAATACTGATGTGATGTATAAAAAAGGTCAATAACGCCTGTACTGTCTAAGGAAAATGGCTAAGTTCAATGTCGACAAGACTCTGATGAAACTGTTTTACAGTGCATGCCTACATCGAGTCTGTCATTTCTTTTTCGATTATTTGTTGGTATGGTAAGAGACAAGAACTCCCTAAGAAAATTGAAAAGTGGCCTCTAAGATAATTGGCTCACAGATGAATAGCCTAGACCTTATCTTTAAGAAACAGGTGCATAACAAAGCTCTGTGTATTCGATCTGATGCTGCGTGCTCACCCACTAAATGGAGAGTACAACCTTCTCCCATCCGGCCCCCTGTGCCACAAAAACAGGCACAAATATTCCTTTGTCCCCCCGTCTCTATTTGCACACTGAATGTTGCTGTGGGTAGATCAAGGAGATAACCTTATGAGGAGCACTTTATTTACTGTATTGGTCTCGTGTCTATGCACATGCACTTTCTATGGCCAACGTGCACCTACCAACGGCAACGGTCATAGCACTTTAACGCTTGCACTTTAATGGTCATGTGCACTTTTGTACTTTGGTACAGTTGGGTGCCACCGATATTGTCCCTTATCATTTGACCCATTTAGGCCTGACCTCAAAATTTAAAAAAAATCCTTCTAAATCCTCCAGTTTTCTGAAATAAATATTTTCACGATTTTTCAAAAATAGCAGACCTACAAGCTCGCGAGTGGCGCGCTATGAGCTTGTAGATCTGCTATTTTTCAATAGCTAAATTATAACATAATGCAACAAAACACCAAAAGGGGTTCCCGCCCAAAATGGGTAAACTGTCCTTTTGCGCAGATCACGCAAACCTCAGCAAAAAGAAAAGGACAATATCGATGGCCTCCAACTGTATCTGCTATGTGAACTGTGAACCTTTTATTTGTACTGTTTCATTGTTTAATGTACTGTCTATGCTGCAACCCAATTTGCCCTTCGGGGACACTACATGAACTTGAACCTTTGTTCAGTAACAGCTCTTTAGTAAACAGAAAATAATATGTTTTTTTACCGCAACGGTCAGCTCAACTTTTTTTTATTATATTTGTTTTTATTGGGGTTTTTCTAGACAAACAAGACATACATAACAATGACCTACACCAGACTATGTAATGTATAATAAACGAGTGACAGACCTATCGTAATGAGGTATATAAATACAACAGTTTTGAAACAGTAGCAGGGCATGCAGAACAATAGTTATTCAGTGCAGTGGAGTCGAGGTGAGCCGTAATAGGGCCCCATATATATTCAAATGTTGCTAGACTGTCCTGGCCGTTGCAACGCAGCCTCTCCAAGTGTATTGTGTATTCATCAGCTCCAATTGATATGATCCAGTTCCAATTTTATTTGCTAATTTTCTGTGATTCCAATTTCACTTGTATATCCAGTATCCTGTATGAGTTCTCTCTCCAGATTAGATACAATTGGTCTGAATTGGTTTGAGCTTGTATTTTTTCGACTAAGACTAGAGGGTTAGGTTAACCCATTTTGGACGGGAACCCCTTTAGGTGTTAGCATTATGTTATGCTTTAGCTATTGAAAAATAGCAGATCTACAAGCCACCGAGTGGCGCGCTACGAGCTTGTAGGTCTGCTATTTTTGAAAAATCGAAGAACGACTGACATAGAAACAGCTTTTTCAGAAAACTGTCAGGATGTAGAAGACATTTTTAGAATCTGATCTCAGGCCGTGTGGTCCGAACAGGGCATGGGCGGTGGGCTCCCTCACCCTCCTCTCATGCCCCTCTCTCTCTACCGTGTGGTCCGAACAGGGCATGGGCGGTGGGCTCCCTCACCCTCCTCTTCCTGCAGAGTGTGACCTGGTCGTCGGGCCTGGTGTTTGTCTCCGCCCCCTCCCTGCTCCTGGCCTACCTCTTCTCCTCCCTGAACACGGCCCAGGCCCTGCTCATCACCATCCTCCACTGCACCCTCACCAGGAAGGTCGGTCCTCTGTGTATGTATGTGTGTGTGTGTGTGTGTGTGTGCGTGCGTGCGTGCGTGCGTGCGTGCGTGCGTGCGTGCGTGCGTGCGTGCGTGCGTGCGTGCGTGTGTGCGTGCATGTGTGTACTTGTACTACTATGCATGTGAGGGACAAATATAGTATAGTAGCAGTTGAGAAATAGACTATAGTCCTCACAAGAGAAATGCTTGTTTCATGGTTCAAAAGTATTGGAGTTGGACTTACAATTAGGACAAGTAAATATTGAGGTTGGAGTTAAGGTTGTCTTTACTTTATAATTAGCTGTGCAACGATGTTACAAACAGGAAAATAGCTGCTCTACAAGCTCACTACACCTTGTAGAACTGCTATTTTTCTGCAATTGTTTTGGCTCCCTTCAGCAATTTTCAATGTGTGCGTGCGTGCGTGCGTGCGTGCGTGCGTGCGTGCGTGCGTGCGTGCTTGCGTGTTTACACGATGTAGACTGCAGCACCATACTACTGCTGTAAAGTGGGAGTGAGAATGTCCAACAGCAACAGTGTAGTGTTAATTAGAACATTATATTTCAGCAAAACACAATTTTTATGTTCTACAGTTAATCATGTTTACATCTTAAATTCCCCTCTGCGTCCACAATCTTGCATGAACTCGTCTCTGTGTATGTACAGTACATGTACAGTACAGTATGTACATATCTGTGTTTACAGTAGCCTACGTGATTATAGATCACTGACCCGGGGCCAGGCAATAATTTAACAAAAACTCAAGCTTTATTTACTTGCCTGCAGCATGAGGAGAAAATTGATTAACATCATACTGTCAATAAGAAACTGCCCGGGTGAACAAAACAGTAGTCCCACTGGGAGGGAGTTAACGGAGAACATGGCCGGTGCTGCTGCCTGCTGGTGGGCCTCACCTGTGTTGGCGCACAGCCTTTCTGTGACCAGCTGTGGGTCGCTGTTTTCCGCTCTGTGTTTTGGTTCCTTTGCATTCTAATAAACTCAAGAGGCTCCTGCGCTGGTTGGTCACTTGCCATATCAGCCCTTATAGGGCTGACCAATCAGTGCAAGCGGCTTTATCACCACCCCCCCCCCCCCCCCCCTCACCCAGGGCAAATAAAGATAAATACACACAGTATATCGTCGCTGTCAGGTGGAAGCCTTGTATGTCCAAAAACTGTTACTTAAAAGAAAAGTACAAAAGATAATTGGTGAGTGTTTAGTCACAAGCTTTTGTTAACAGTTTTCATTGGTTCAGTATTTATATAAAAAAAAACACAGACAGACTGAACCACTTGACATTTCAAAGACTTCGAATTGATTTTCCCAAATAGCGCTTAACTTGAACGGCAAAGCAGGGCATTCAATTACAGAGAGAAAAAAAGAAATATGAAGAAATATGGAGACACAAGGTTTCTGCCCGACAGCAACGATATATATATTTGTGCGTAGGGTCAGAAGGACTATGGCCGATGCCTGCGTTTTTCCCAGTGCTGTGGCTCGTCCTCTGGCAGCTCTCCTGACTCGGTTAAGGGCTCGGCCCTGCGGTCCAACAGCCGCTACAGCAGCAGCCAGGCACGCAGAGCCACTGCCAACAGACAGGTATAGAGCATCGTTCCATTATTTACGCACTCAAACATTTGGCATCGCATCCTGCTCTTGAACGCATCCAAATTTGCATCAATCGCCCATGGTTCTCTGTTTGTTTCTCTGACTTTGTCTCTGCCTCCGTTTCTGTCTGTCACCCTTTCTGCTTTCTTTTTTTTATCGTTCTCCAACTCTGCCTGTGTGTATTCTTGCTGTCTTTCTTCGACTGTTTTTGACCGTGGGTGTATGTGTGTATTCATTTGTTCCAGAGCCGCATTAGAAGGATGTGGAACGACACAGTGCGCAGGCAGACAGAGTCGTCCTTCATCGCTGCAGATGTCAACAACACTCCAACGCTCAACAGAGGTGAAGATCTCTAGACATTCTTTATTGTTCACCTTGTTCTCTGTGCTACTGACTGATGTCTTAGTTCATTTTGGTCTTACGGTTAGTGCACATTTGACATTTTAGCTGATTTCCCTCCTCCAGAGTGACAAAGTATCAAAGCCATAGTTCTCACACAACATTCTTATATTATGCTTAAGCGATGCACTGTAAGAGGAAAGCAGCAGAACACAAATTTAGAAGAGCGATGTAGCGATTAAATATACATATATCAACACAAGTGCAAAGGAGGGATAAATGGGAGTTCTCCACTCCCATTTCGTCGTCGTCTGATGTGAACTAAAACTCATCCAGAAATACCTCACGTCCTGAGTTTTAGTTTACGACAGACGACGGAGAGAGGGCGACTCAGCTTTTCCAAATGAAGTTGGAAGGGCATTCCGCCAGTAATAAGCCAGGAGGGAGAAGAGTTGAGACTGGGTGAACAGGTGGCATGTGTTCTACAAACATTGATTGTCTCTCGCGTAATTATTTGCCTGAGATTGTTTGTATTTTATCCCCCTCGCCAGCTGCTTTGGGGAACCATTTCCTGACTAACCCAGTATTGCAGACCCATCCTGGAGCCTCTCCATATGACACTCTGCTGGCCCAAGGATATAACCAACCCTTCACCTCCACAGGTACGCCTTCAACACAGTGCTTTGTAAAGCCGCTGTCAGTCTGGCCCTTTGTCTTGCCTTCTTTTATCATTTTTATACAAAGCTCAGCTTCTCTCCGTTATCTGGTTATCTTGGACCAAACAAACCAGACATTTCTAGCTTATTTGTGTAGATCACAGATGCTTGAAAAGTAACGGTTCACAGTTCACAAGTTTATTGTTACGAGTCTAACTAAATTCAAACGTTACAATACTGTTCATTCCATTTGCTACTTCCCTGCAGTCTGCAGTGTAGTGTGACCTTGACCTTGAAACGTGTGTCTTTTGTCTTTTGTCCTTCCCCGTCCGTGTGTCTGTCTAACCTGGATCGATAGGAACCTTCAGAAACAGCCAGAGTATGAGCTCTCTTTTATTGTGCTCACTCTTATCATTCAGCACCATTTCCTTGTGCAGCATGGTTCTGTCAACAGTCATGACAATACAGAGACCATGAAAACATTCAAATATATTATCTTCCATATGGTTGCATACAATTCCATTCAATGATACTGCTGTTACTGTTATCCAAATCGATCTATACCAGTCTCTCTGCCCATCCATCCATTATGTTCATTCATCTCAAGGTCATTTACACCAATGGTTCTCAAAGTGGGGTTCGGGGACCCCCAGGGGTCCTTGAGGGGGTTCCAAGGGGTCCTCAGCAAAATGAAGAACAGTTTAAACACTGTAACCCAAATCATTTTTATTATTAAATAAATAAATAAATAAAATAGCCAATCTACAAGCTCACAATATGTGTGATGCGTTTTGACAAAATTGACAAATCACTTACTGTGGTCCCTGGCACAAAATCTTCTGAAACGGAGGTCTGTGATCTTATGCATATCAATTTGAGTGTCCATCCAATGAAAATGTTTGACAATCACGTTGTGTCCGACTCCTGACTCCCATCTGTCCTCTCCCTAACAGAGGCCGGCGCGTCCCAGAGCCAGGAGTCCTGCGGGCTGGACAGCGTGTGTCTCAACGGAGGCTACACCCCCAACACCTTCACCCTGCACGGTCTGGGAGGTGCCGGACCGGGCTCGCGGGTCGGGGTGGTGGGCAGCAGCGACCTCCTGAGGGAAGGGGGAGGGGACGAAGTCTCCCCGGGCCTCCTCACGCCCCACGGGGCGTCTGAACTGACCGGCGGCGGGGCCGGAATGCGCAGGAACCTGTCTGACGCCGCGGCTCTGGAGAAGATGATCATCTCGGAGCTGGTGCAGAGCAACCTGAGGCCCTCAGTGGCCATGCCGGTGCCCCCGGAGCGCTACGGCAGCCTCGCCAGGCCACACCACCTTGACAGGCCCACTCACGCCGCTACGCTGACTCGCCACCCTCAACAACAACCGCCGCCGCCGCCCTCGGACGGGGTCTGGGCCGCCACCATGCAGACGCACATGCGTCACAACAGCGCGCAAGACGCCGGCTGGACGCATGCTGGCAGGCACCAGACGCAAATCCAGACTGACGCACTGCATGCCACCGCCGGATCGGCACGCGGCCAAGATCACGCCGGGACGCCGCGGCTGCAGGACGGTTGGTCGCATCTCGCGGACTCCCCCACGGACTCTGAGGCTCACGAGCAACAGCAGCAGCAGCTTCAGGACAGGGAGAGGTCGCAGCTGCAGAGCACCCTGGGTCGTCGCGGGGGGCTCCAGGACAGACAGCAGCAGCAAGCCCGTCCCCCCGACGTTCAGGCTCGTCCCTACTCCTCCACCCTCAGCCGAACCCCTGGCACGCTGTCCCGTCATCGCGCGGTGGGCGAGATGGGCCCAGGGTCGGAGAGAGACAGAGACAGGAATATTTACCGGGACAGACCTTTACCCCCTCCTCCGCCCCCCTCCACCCCAGGAGTCTGAACCCCTGTACAAGGCACTGGAGGAACCGCTGCTGCTGAAACAGAGGGACGTAGGCCTGGACGGATGGAGAGGAGGTCAAGACAGAGACAAGGAGGAGGCCTTCCTGCTGAAAAGAGATGCCTCCATGGAGGAGTGGAGAGCGGAAGCCGAGCGAGAGAGGGAGGAGTCATTTCGACCTCAGAAGCGAGACGTCACGATGGAAGAGTGGAGAGGCGGGATGGAGCGGGGCCGAGAGGAGCCCCTCCTTTTGGACAAGAGAGACGGACGGATGGAGTTGTGGCGTGGGGGAGGAGCAGAGCCCGGCGGCAGGGACGAGACGTTCATAACGCAGAAGAAGGACTTCGGGCTGGACGGGTGGAGAGCAGGGATGGAGAGAGAGAAAGAGGACGCTCTGTTCCTGAAGGACAGGGAAGGATGGAGGGGAGGGGTGGAGAGAGAGAGCGAGGACTTTAAACACAAGGACAGGGTACTGGAGGTGTGGAGGGGAGGCATCGATATCGACAGGGAGGAACCCTTCCTGTTTGAGAGCAAAGACGGAGGCGTGGAGGGATGGAAGAGAGCCAAGGACCGAGGGAACGCGCCGCCACGCCGCTACCACGCCGACCCGGACGACTCCGACAGCTTCGCCCTACCCCTGACCCCCGACCTCGACCTTGACCCTGACTCCTCCTCCCCCATTTACGCCAGAGATTCTGACCCCTCCCCCATTTACGCCAGAGATTCTGACCCCTCCCCCATTTACGCCAGAGATTCCAACCCCTCCCCCCTCTACCCCGTGGACCGCCACACGCCGCCCCTCAACGTCTTCCCCCGGGGCTCTCCCCCGACGAATGTCTTTGTTCCCCGAGAGGCCAACTCCCCGCCCCCGAACAACCTCTACGCGCGCCACTCCCCCCACCAGGTGTACAGCCGGAGCAGCTCCCCGCCCCGCTTCTACACGCGGAACTCCCCGCCCGCCCTCTCCTACCCCGACAGCAGCCCCGAAGGTAACGAGGACGTCAGCCCTGCCGGCGGTCAGCCCCAGCGGCCCGCGCTGGAACTGCCCTACAGCCTGGGACGCCCCCCGCTGGGTCCGCGGCCCAATCACCTGCAGACCTTCTACCAGCCCCCGCCGCTGGCAGCCAATGGGGAGACGGCGTACGCGGCAGAGCCCCCCTCTGAAGAAGACGACGGACAGATGCAGCGAGTGACGAGCCTGTGACTAGGGCGGTGGTGATCGGGGTATAGAAACCGGGGAGGAGGAAGGACGGCGACCATACAAAAACGACAACAAAACTGATGGCGGTATAGTGATGAGGATGATGATGGTGACGATACCGACAAGGCTTGAGGAAAAGAGATGATGATGATGATGATGATGGTGACAAAGGCTCCTTCCTGTTTCTATGTCCCGATCACCACGAGACTTCCCCCCCCCTTTGCCCTTTTCATGGTTTTGTTACTTTTTTAAAGACTGTAATCCATTTATAACTTACCTTTCTTTCTGTCTCCCTCTCTCTCTGTCTCCGTCCATTCCCCTTCCTCTCCCGTCTTTCCTAAACCACTGGTCCTCAACGTCGGGCCTGGGACCCACCAGGGGTCCAAATGGACCCTTGTGGGTCTATAACTACCTAGAGAGGTTACAGAGAGGTTCCATTTGTGGGCCCCGGACCAAACGTTGAGAAACGGTGTCTTAAACCCTCCTTGTGTGGTTCCTTCTCATTGGTGCTTTATCCTTATGGACTCATTGTCTGAGTTTCTATTGGTTCATCCTCTGGGTGTTGCCCTTCCCTGTAGCAAGCAAACAGTGTGTCAAACAAGCACTAGTATGTTGCCAAAAAAAAGAAAAAGAAAAGAGAAAAAAGTCCTTTCAAAAACATGTGCATGAATTTATAGTGGCTTTACAAGGCTACATACTGTAGGAGGAACATGTTTTTATGTGTGTGTGTGTGTGTGTGAACGTGCGTGCGTGCGTGCGTGCGTGTGGGCGCGCGTGGGTGTGAGTGTCAGACTGTGCGTGCGTACGTACGTGAGCGCGTACGTGAGCGGCTGGGTGTGCGTGTCTGTGCATGCGTGCATGTGTGTATGCACGCGTGCCGTGTGCGTGCCTGTGTTTGAGCTGCGTGGGTGTGTGTACATCGCTCTTGTATAAACAATGTATCACAATGCAGCATTTTATCAATATCAACGGGGACCCCTCATGCACACGCTCTCTTCCTGCTGTTTTAGGAACTCTCGACCAATCCCATTTCACTTCACATCAAGACCAAAAGCGTCCAGCCCTCCAGGCAGACTGTTGGTGATGGAACATGTTGCCGTGGCAACAGAACTCTTTGAGCTCCTGAACCGATCATATACGCCTCAGAACTTTTATTGCGTCCCCGTGCCCCCCCACCCCGAGACCCGTGTACATAAACGACCCCAAAGTGTTGATTGTCTTGTATTGCTATTGAAGTTCAAGTAAAGATGTGAAACCATCACATGTCCATCCTTCTGTTGTTGTGAGATTGAGAACGAAGAAACAAGAAATAACAAACTCAAATGCATTTAGCATTTATGTTACCATTTACCAAAGATATATATTTTAAAATATATTTTAACCATATTTTCTTTTGTTTTATATTATTAGAAATTAGACTATTCAGAGTGTATGATAAAGAGGCATCCAAATATAATTTGTAAACACAACTACCAACCACTGTATATAAAGGCATAGAATACACTGTAGGAAATGCAATATATACTGTACACAGGCTGAAATGTTGAGAAATATAAAGTTAGAGAAAGACAGATACAAATACTGTAGAAACGAGTATTTTTAAATAACTTGACGTCAAAACTGTTTAAAAATAAATCACCATCACCTTTAATGGTCTGTGCACTCCTGGACAGAAGTTTACCCTTGTAACAAAACTGACATGGATTATTTACATGGTCCAAAGCGTAATTTACACTTAGTACGACAGTGTTTCTTTCCAAAAAAGATTCTACTGTGGGTCCTTTTTGGCACGCAACACTGTTGTGCGATGGAGCACAAATTCATCTTAATCGCGGTGTTACATCAGTAAACTACATGAGGTACTGGAGCCAGGCTGCATAGATACACACACACACACACACACACACACACACACGAAGGAGAACATGAGAACATTCAAAACATGTCTACAAACACGCTTACAGAATGAGTTGTTTTATCGCTATTGGTACATTTCTTTCTGTACCATTACATTCACTGAGTTTATATGTACAGTTACAGTATGTAGAACTGGCTACAAGATATCGCTTAAGTATAAAATTGTAAATTACATTCTATCTGCTTAGTCATTACAAATAATTAATTTATAATACTAGTGGTAAGTATTTTTAAAGTGCTATTTCTGTGTGATACAGGTTACAGGTGAGGTTAAGAGTGCCAATAGTCAGTCTGTGTTCAGGTACAATCTACATGCTCATCTGACAGGCAAATACATGTGTCAAGCTAGTGTCAAACACCATGCAAGTGTATGTATACATAAATTATATATTTCACATTTTCAAAATATATAAAATGTGCCCAAAATGTATTTGAAAATATATGCATTTGGAACCTGAAGATACAATTAGCATGTTATCCAAATATGGCATGCATAATCATTATTTCCCGACCCCACATGGTCCAAAATATTATATTTTGGACCATTTGTATATATTTTGAAAGAGGTGAAAAGCATTTTCCCACGTATGGACGAAGGCCACTTCATAGGCAAAAACCTTCAACAACCCGTCTCATACACAATATCCTGAAGAGTTCAATGACTCCCTTTTCACTGAAGACAACTGATAGAGGAGGTTGGAAAATGGTCTCTCTCTCCTTCTTGTCTGAAAACTGAGGTATGTGATTTGACTTCACAGGAAATGGTCCGACATTCTTCAAATCTCTGTCTGACCAAGCCAGACTACAGGCTATACAGACTCGCAGGCTCACACAAACATGCAGGTACTTTATGCATAGTGTGTATGAACGAGTTGGTGCATACACACAGTGGTTCTTAACTGCTTCCGCAATAGTCTCTGAGGTTTGCATTGACGGTGACACCAGGGCCTGGAATTGTATAGTAAATAATACAACATGTCTCTGTTAATGTTGACGTCTGCCCGTGACCCTGACAGAAGCTCTTATGGCCCTCTTGTATGGCTCCCATGCCCAGTGGTTGTGAAACCGTGACCTAGCAGACGGTATGGTGGGGTGACAAGGTGCTGTCCAGGCCTTGGTTAGGACTGACAGCAGAACTGGAGGATTTAAACATGGAGGAGATGTGGCAAGCCTGGGAAACACACAGAGACACAACGCACACTGGTGAGCTACACAACTCTACGGCAGCCATTGACTTTAACCACTTAAGCTCTATTTCAAGAATATCTCAAATTGTTCGTCTACAAGCTCACAACATGTGATGATGATGCGATGTGAGCTTGTAGATCTGCTATTTTTGCTCTTTTGGGATTTTAACTATATTTGTATTTATGCTTATAAGGACATGCTGAAAATAGAGCCGCCAGGGTGAAATTGGTTAACAGAAAAGTTTACGCATGCACGCACACACGCACGCACGCATGCGCACACACACACACACACAACACACACGCTCGCACGCAAGCACACACACACACACACACACACACACACACACACACACACGCACACGCACACGCACACACACACACACACACACACACACACACGCACACGCACACACGCATAGTGTAGGTGCTGTACTGACCACCCAGTAAGCAGTGAGGGCTCCCTGTAAGTAGCCAGTCAGTACATCGGAGGGATGGTGTCTGAAGTCGGAGATGCGTGTGAGGCCCGTGTACACGGCCAGCAGGACCAGGAAGGACTGCAGCACAGGCCGCAGCAAGCGAGCGCCACGCCACGTCAGCCGCGCCTGCAGGTAAAACTATCCACACAAACATAAACCGTGGTTTACTTTGGACGCATGTCTCCTTGAATGAAATAACTCACCAGTTAAAACCCGGGAAAGCATCTGTGTCGTTTTAGATTTTAGCAGTGGCAATTCAACATTAGAACAATCTAGCTGCTAATGTTGCTCTGGAGAGGTAAGTCTGGAGCTCTCTGCTGGAACTGTTGCCCCCACAACCCGACTCCGGATAAGCGGTTGAAGATGGATGGATGGAGGGCCATAGCCAATTATATATCATTTTGGGGGTTGGCACGAAAAAGATGAACTACTGATTTAATGTGTTAAATAATGAACAACACTGCTGTGACAGCAGCGTAGTTTTCAGCTATGTACACAGCTCCTGACCAATCTCCATTGTGGCTACAAGTTAGGATTAAAATGGGGTTCAGGTGAACACGGGTACTTCGTTGCATGACAGCGTCGCTTGCTGTGAAAAATGCACAACCTAGATTTTGATCTGTGTAATGTTGAGTTTTACAACAGAGTTGCCTACATTGTGCGATTAGGTTTCTGTTTCCAACCTCTCTCTCCTTACTCAAACTGTCACATAAAATAACAGACAAGAGGATAAGAGAGAGACAGCAGCACTCATGGAAAAATACATCCACTCAGAGGCAAGAACTCTGCTATGCACATGCACAAGCAATCAAGCATGCATGCACTCCCGATTTCCCTGTGTGTATACACATGCACATGGTGCACGTGCACATAGTACAATACACATATGATGAACACATTCACACATGCACACGGACGCACGCGTGCTGCACACACACACACACACACACACACACACACACACACACACACACACACACACACACACACACACACACACACACACACACACACACACACACACACACACACACACACACACACACACACACACACACACACACACACACACACACACACACACACAGTGACAAGGAGGTCAGACTCCTCCCATAGCAGAACAAAGCTGTCTCTGTCTGTCCCAGTTCTCCTTTCAGACCCTCTCTCTTTCTACCTCTTTTCTCTCGCTCTCTGCTTCACACTAGACTGATGATGGCTCCCTGTTGCTGTTCTCTCCTGCAGCATTTTTCGCTGTAATTGGACTTGGGAGAGAATGCATTGTGTTCGACCAGAGTGTACAGTATGTGTGTGTGCCAGAGTGTGTGTGGGAGGGGGGGGGGCGAGTGGCAGTCAGAAAGACAGATGGACAGACAGACGGATGGATTGATAGATACTGTATGTACTGTAGATAGATTGATAGACTGTACTTACTGCTAGATAGAGCATGGTATACATCGCAAAAGAGGCGTGGCCAGAAAAGAAGGATTTCCTGAAAAGAACACATATTTAGAACAAGGTGGAACCCCAAAACAGAATGCACACATAAAGTAAAGTATACGGTTTCCTGTACACCATGCGTGTACTGTACTGTGTACACACACACACACATGCACAAACACACACCTGGCCTCCTCCTCCAGGCGGTGGTCAGGCTGGTTGCACGTCACTGACGCAACGTACGTTCCAGGTGTGCAGTTGAGGGAAGCGTAGGAGACCCCGCACACAGACAGGAAGTGAGGTCTCAGGCGGCCCACGCTCAACTTGGCCATGTTGGTGAACGACTGGCCCACGCAGCAGCCAAACAGGAAGCAGCCCAGCTCCTTGTACAGACACGACACGTACAGGTTCCTCACAAAGGCCTTGGAGCTGATGCCGCGGAAACGCACCCTGTAACACTCCCCGAGAGCAATCTGAAAGGTGCACAGGTGCAAGTAGCAAAGACGTTAGTTGTATAGCAACTTCCATGCACTGAACGCAGCTCAATCATGAACATCCGAAACCGTTTTTTTAGAACCAATATAAACGAGTTTACAAACAAATGGTAATAGAGAAGCAATGTTTTTTTTTTACAATTGTTTTTCTTATATTTGTTACTGTATCAATGAATCAATACAAATGATTAACCACTTGCATCATACTTCATGACAAACATTTGGAAAATAGCAGATCTACAAGCTCACAACATAACAATAATAATTGATGATGATTATGATGTTTATGATGGTGATGATAAATAATGAGCTCTATATTACTCACGGTGAGGCCAGTGATGACAATGCCTCCAATGATGAGAAGTTCATCTGGTATGACCTCTCTGTGCAGGTATGGGTAGGTGATGCTGGGGTCGCCACACATGAAGCCCCTTCTGTATGGTCTCACCGCCTTCAGCTCACATGCAAAGAATGGAATGGAGGCTGCGCCAAGGAGGAGGCATGTGTGAGGAAAGGGTTGGCAGGGATGAGTTAAATAAGAGAAAGAATTCAACCACGTAACAAATCTGCACACTCCCAGTGGGATTATAGATGTCTGCAGATAATGAAGCTTTGGGAGGAGAGGAGAAAAGAACAAACAAACAAACAAGAGCAAACAAACAGAAAGACAGCATGAGACACAAATATGCCTGTTCCTCGGGTGGGGGGGGGGGGGGGGATAGACTGCAAAACATGAGAATGGGAACCTTCTAGTTTTCTCTGGAGAAGTTTGATAACCATAAGGAATGTTATGGGGTCACGGCAACGTTCCTTTGGGACCAGAGAAACCAATAGGAACATCAGCAGAGAGAGGGGTTTCAGTTTCCTGGCTGAACAAAGCCTGCATCGGCGCACTCCACTGGGACTGAGAATAGAATAGTATTGTAAAAGCAGGCGGAGCGGAGCGGGGACCTGGTTTGCACTGTGCATGAGTATTGAGTGTTTGTTTCTGTTGATGGGGAGACGGCGAGAGGGGCTGTTTGTGACTTCAGTTCAACTTGCCCATTGCAAAAACAATGATAGTGACTGTGGCAGGAGACCAGGGCTGTCTGTGTGGTGCCTGCCTATGGCTATGCACTGCATGCAGTATAGTCCTCAGTGTTCATTTAATGACTGTGTCACTTGCTGAAAATCAGTTATTGTCTGCCTACAGTATGTGCTTAAGGGTCAATTTTGCTGTGTTTATGCCCACTCTCTCTGATTCCCTGCCTCCCTCCCTCCCTCCTCTTTTTCCTTCCATCTCTCCATCACTCTGCCTTAATTTAGCTTCTCTCTCTCTCTCTCTCTCCATCTCCATCTCCATCTCCATCTCTCTCTCTCTCTCTCTCTCTCTCTCTCTCTCTATCTCCATCTCTATCTCTATCTCCATCTCTCTCTCTCTCACTCTCTCTCTGTTCCTTGCAGATACAAGTATACAAGTGGGATGGAGAGAAGAGTAAATGTGCGAGAGGGAAGTAGAAAAGCTGAAAGAAATGAGGAGTCTCTTCATCCAACCTGTTGTTCATGCAGACTCTCCTTCCAGCCTCGTTCAATTAGCTACTTAGCTTCTTACATCTTACATAACTGGAGTCCTATTACATACTGTAAAGGGACCATGGGAGGAGGAGATGGTCAATTAGTGACCCTCTCTCATAGACTAATAGCACACAGGGATTGTGTATTTATTTATTTATACTGAATACAATTCCCCTCGGCCTCACTCTACCCTGAGAACTTGAGGTTGTCATGGAAACTGTAGAATTCCCTGAGCAATGCACGAAGCGGCTGGCACGGAACGCTCGAGAGCGCGCGTGAGCGGAGTGAATGAGGGAACATGAGGGAGGGAGAGAGACAGAGGAACAGTGTGTGTGTGTGTGTGCGTGTGTGCGTGCGTGCGTGCGTGTGTGAAAGAGAAAGGGAGCGAGCGAGCACGACAAAAGTGCAAGTTTCTTTCTTTCTGTGCACATTCTCAAAGCTCATTTAGACCCACGATTGTGCTGAATTTAGCCACTGACGTCTGGGCTCATTGTTGATGTGACCAAACAACAAAGTGAGAAATCTCTAAAACAGTGGACAAACAACAGGTTACTGCAGTCAGTCAATACAGTGTATCCTCAGCAGAATACTATTTAGGATACTTAATCCAGTGCATGGGTCAGTGTTACTACTTTATATACAGTAAACAAAGACATGATGGCTGATTTATTAGTAGCCTACCTATTCTAATCATAACATCACGTTCAGACTGGTTTTCTTCTATATATCAATGATAAATGTTCACAATTTCGTTACATTCATGTTGACTATGTGGAACAAGCGTTACCCGACGCTCTGGTCAGGTTAGCCAATCAGGGACTAATACCGGCATAGAGGCACAATCATCATTCTGACAGACCTAAAAGGTCAAAACGTTGGACCAATAATAATTGTGAGCTTATAGATCGGCTATTTTTGGCGAAGAGATTTGTGGCTCTGTTTTCGTCAGTGCCTTACCCTTTTACGGTTTTGAAAAACATTTTAAAATTGTTCAACTATAGTCTACATTGACACGTTGTGAGCTTGTAGATAGACTATTTGAACTATTAAAAAATGTTTTTCAAAATAGTAAAAAAAAAAAAAAAAAGATGATATGTGATAAGGGGCAAGGCACTGACGGAAATAGGGCCATTGGTGTGTAGAGAAATCCTAGTGGATACCCATTCAACTAACTACAGTAGGCTTAGTTGTTGTGGCTCCCAGGGGCCAAGCCAAGCCATCTGGGGGGTCTGTGAGTGAGTCTTTGAGAGTGTGTGCGTGCAAGTGTGTGCATGCGTGTGTGTGTGTGTGTGTGTGTGTGTGTGTGTGTGTGTGTGTGTGTGTGTGTGTGAGAGAGTGTCCTCACCCCACCGGGAAACCCAACCTACCTACAGCACCAATGTAACACCTGAGATTCGAACCCCAGTCTCCCGCATGGGAAGGAACACTAAAGCCAAAGATCTTAACAACTATCCCACTGTCATATAATACCAGACATTCGAACCCGGGCCTCCCCCGGTGTAAAGGGACACTAACGCCAACCACTGGCCAACCTCAAGGTGTTTTATTGTACAGGGAGTCTTTTATCAGGCTTTAACATAGGATCTATTGAAAAGCCAAAAGTAGGCCTGCATAAATTAATTTGATGACTTAAAGAGCCATCTTTAGCCACTAATTACTTAAAAGTGACTATACTATCTCTTTTGGCGACTGTGGCTCCTCCTGGCTACATGTCGAAGTGTCCTTGGGCAAGACACTGAACCCCAAATTGCTCCCGATGTGCTGGTTGGTACCTTGCATGGCTTCCGCCGCAATCGGTGTATGAATGTGTGTGTGAATGGGTGAATGTAATGCACAATCTATGTAAAGCGCCTTGGATAAAGGCGCTATATAAATGCACCATTTACCATTTAATGATTGCATTAATTACAATGTAACATGGAGTGTATGTGTAGGCTACAGGTTTATCCAGACATACATAAAGTGACAGTAAAAGTGTACATTCCAACTCTCTCATTGATGAGAGAGGTGGGTCATGTAAGGCGCTACTCTGCTAGCAGAGAGTAACATTTGACAGCCAAATAATATGATAATGATAATGTTACTAAATGATCGCAAACTAAATATGGGATGAAAAGTATGAACAATGAATGTCTCTTATGTCTGACAAGATGACTGAATCTTGACAAATGATTGAACTGATACAGTTTCTGATCTGGTCTTCCCTAAACATAAAAAAAAAAAATATTGTTTATTGTTTGTTTATTGCTGATTGATACTTAATATTTTAGACACACATTAGTGACTGACTGCCTCCCCCGTGACTATTCTTCTGGGGGCAAACTGTAGCCTACAAATTAAAAAAATCACAGTGCAATTAAATTGATTGATTGATTGAAATATTTATTAACAGTTTGCAGAATTACAGTAGCCTACATTTCAAGCACAAACTCAATACAAAGGCTGTTAACTGTGAGTGGACGACCCAATTAAGCATTACACTTGTTTACAAGAGGGTCCACCATGTTCAATTCATCAAAACATTTAGAGACGTACAAATAGACACTTCTATATAGACAAAGAACAGAACAGGAATTCATCATAAAATGAATTGATGTTACATATTTGCTTACCAAGGAACAGGCAGAGGAGATCTAACGCCACCAGAAGTCTTCGTTTAGACAGGACGGCTCCAGTAACTTCATTGAGTTTCTTCCCTGTGCAGTTGTCCTTCCCCACTGCCATGATGCCCCGGTTATCCGCTAGTTTGAGTTGTAAATCCGGATTGGTGACAGACACACTGACACTTTGATGAACAAACTTATCCAACATGGTGAAATGTTATAAATATAAAAATGTTATAAATATAAAGTTTATATTAGATAGTTGTCGGTATCAAAAAAAAGTTAGAGCGCTCGGGAATTCATTTGTGGAACTCGACGGTTTGAAGAATCGGATGCTTGTGAAAGTCCGTAAAGACATTGGCTCTTTTTATTTCATCGCTCCCACTCCATAAAACTCGCCCTGACTTGCTCTACGCGAGCCTGTCACGGTGTCACCACCAAGATATGCGCATCCGTCTCCCACTGACGAGTCCCACCACAGACACAACTCCAGACCTGAACGCATGCAGTTGCGAAACGGACCTTCTTCATGGAAAAATCACAGATCAGCCTCTCCTGCTGCTTGCATTGTCATATCTCTTTGCAAAACTTGCGCTCTTTCAGAAAGAGTGATTTGCGATGCGTATCAGTGCGTGTGCGCCTGCCCCACCCCTCTCTCTGCCCCTTCTCTTCAAGAGGCAAGTGGCCTAAAGTAGCCTATAGTTCTAACTGATCAGTGATGCAATAGGACAGAGTGACAGACAGTCTGCTCTGGTGAAATAGGAAGATGAAGAAGAGTCACATACTGTATCAGCGATGTGTCACTGTCATGTAAAGGTGATTTATGAGATTGATGATGATGGAGATGTAATGCCTGGCATGCCACTCCTTATATTCACCTTACACCCAGTTTATTCTCATTTATGTTCAGGATCTCCTCACTGGTCGACAAAAACACATGAAGACCTACTGTAACAGGACAAGGATTCTTCAGTTCAACTATATATGCATGCACCTCTTGGTACCACCTCAAAGGCCCTTAAAACAAGGCTCCAGACTTCCCAAAACAAACTGGTCAGGCTATATATACTACTTGGCCTCACTACCCGAACCCACCTCACCCCTGCCCACTTTGACAGGCTGGAATGGCTTAGGCCGGGTTAACGCACAGTACAGCATCTTGCAATGGGTCTGGTCTATGGAGCTATTATTGCGCCAAAAGGTTTGATCGTTTAACAGAAACTGTTCCATCGAAAAAAATAAAATTGAAGTTGAAAAGTAAAAATGTAACCTGAAAGTCTCTTATTTTTTTTCTTGAACTTGAAAAAAACCTGAAAATCTCTTCTTTTTTTTCTTGAACTTGAAAAATACCAAGATTTATTCAAAAGTTTTTTTTTGTATTCAAAAGTTTTTTTCAGTTTAATTTTTAACTTTTAGATTTAGATTTTTGAGTATATATATATTTTTTCAGTTTCAGATTTTATTTTTTTCATTCAGATCTTTTTTTTTTCATTCAGATCTTATTTTTACAGATTCAAATCATATTTTTTTGGTTTCAGGTGTGGTTTTTTTTCGCTTCTCACTTTGCTCACTTTCAGGTGCCAAAAAGTTTCAGATTACTTTTGGCACAGATCTTGCATGGGGGTGCGGCCTCAACCCTCCTGCCCCGTGATGTCATCAACCTGCATCCAGGAAATGTAGTTTAGAACAACTCTATGGTTTAGAAGCATACTGGTACCTACAGTTCAGGCAATACTAATAGTACTACTACTACTAGGCATAATAATAATAATAATAATAATAATAATAATTTATAATAATAAACACAACCCGTTCCACTGCGCGCATGCACGCACGCACGCATGCACACAGGGCGCAGCAATACAGTACAGTACAGTACAGCACAGTATGGTACAGTGCGGCACAGTATAGTATAGTACAGTACGGTACAGTATTGCACAGTACAGCACAGTACAGTACAGTCTGCTACAGCACAGTACAGCACGGTACAGTACAGTACGGTACAGTAGTGTGGTACGGTACGGTATGACCCGGGGACCCCCGGAAATGCTTTGGCAATGTCTCGGGACCCCCCGCCCCCTCCCGACCCCCAATATAAATTGACTGCTACAATAACCATAATAATAAATAAATACTGAAACCAGATATAATCATTAGGGAAGGTGTATGCATGTACTATGTGTACTATATGTAAACTCTTCATTTCCACTTTCCAGCCATTCAGTTGGAACATATTGTAGTAGAACTAGAATTATTTTTTAAATCATTTGGGGACCCCCCAAAATAATTTGGTGACCCCCCGAGGGGTCGCGACCCACGGGTTGAGAACCCCTGCAGTACAGTACAGTAAATGGATCCATTTGTACACTCTCATAATTACAGACCCATAAGGGTCCATTTGGTTCCAAACTAGCTGGGGACCCCCTGGAACTCCCTCAAGGACCCCTGGGGGTCCCCAGACCCCACTCTAGGAACCACTGGTCTAAGCCCTATTTCCAGCAAGACATATAATTGAGTACAGTTGAGTAGGCCTACATGCATGCACGTATACGCATGCATACATATAAGCCTGTGTCACTCTAGCGCTACGCCATGCCATCCAGGTGGCCAGTGTACTGTTCCATACAGTACTGCCTCCCCAGTGTCCCCCCAGTGCCTCCCCAGTACCTCCCCAATGTCTGCCCACTGTGCCCAGGGCCTCCCTATAGTGCCTCCCCAGTGTCCCCCCAGTGCCTCCCCAGTGTCCCCCCAGTGCCTCCCCAGTACCTCCCCAATGTCTGCCCACTGTGCCCAGGGCCTCCCTATAGTGCCTCCCCAGTGTCCCCCCAGTGCCTCCCCAGTGTCCCCCCAGTGCCTCCCCAGTGTCCCCCCAATGTCTGCCCAGGGCCTCCCTAGTGACACCCCAGTGCCCCCCCATGGCCGCTTCGGGGGGGGGGGGGGGGGGGGGGGGGGGGGGACGACCTCTGTCCCAACTCTGTATGCCCAGTGTTCCCCCAGTGCCTCCCCAGTGTCCCCCCAGTGCCTCCCCAGTACCTCCCCAATGTCTGCCCAGGGCCTCCCTAGTGCATCCCCAGTGTCCCCCCAGTGCCTCCCCAGTGTCCCCCCAGTGCCTCCCCAGTGTCCCCCCAATGTCTGCCCAGGGCCTCCCTAGTGACTCCCCAGTGCCTCCCCAGTGTCTCCCCAGTGTCCCCCCAGTGCCTCCCCAGTGTCTCCCCAGTGCCTCCACAGTGCCTCCCCAGTGTCTCCCCAGTGCCCCCCCAGTGCCTCCACAGAGCCTCCCCAGTGTCCAGTGTCCCCCCAGTGCCTCCCCAGTGTCCCACAGTTCCTCCCCAGTACCTCCCCAGTGTCTCCCCAGTGCCCAGTGTCACCCCAGTGCCTCCCCAGTGTCCCCACAGTGCCTCCCCAGTGCCTCCACAGTACCTCCCCAATGTCTGCCCAGGGCCTCCCCAGTGCCTCCCCAGTGTCCCCCCAGTGCCTCCCCAGTGTCTCCCCAGTGCTCAGTGTCCCCCCCAGTGCTAACTAAAATGTTAGCATGTTGCATGCTGAAAATAGCAGATCTACAAGCCCACAACGTGTCGCGCTGCGACGCGTTGTGAGCTTGTAGATCGGCTATTTTCACCAAGTGAAAAAACTGTCATTACGACGGCATCAAGGCCCGCCAAAATACATTTTGTTCGACTAAATCAACTGTAGATTTAGTCGACTACAATCTAATGATATTTAGTCGACTAAAACTAGACTAACACTAAACCATTCCAGGTGACTAAAATGTGACTAAAACAAAATTAAAACTATTCAAGAGACTATGACTAAAACTAAAATCTAAATTTGCTGCCAAAAACAACACTGTACTATACTGTACTGTACTGTACTGTACTGCGCCATGCTGTGCCGTGCCGTACTGTACTGGGCTGTGCTGTACTGTACTGTACAATACTGTACTGTACCGTGCTGTAGCAGATTGTACTGTACTGTGCTGTACCGCACTGTACTATACTGTGCCGCACTGTACCATACTGTACTGCTGCGCCCTGTGTGTGTGCACGTGCGTGTGCGTGCGTGCGTGCGTGCGCGCAGTGGAACGGGGTGTGTTTATTATTATAAATTAGTATTATTATTATTATTATTATGCCTAGTAGTAGTAGTAGTAGTAGTAGTACTATTAGTATTGCCTGAACTGTAGGTACCATTATGCTTCTAAACCATAGAGTTGTTCTAAACTACATTTCCTGGATGCAGGTTGATGACATCACGGGGCAGGAGGGTTGAGGCCGCACCCCCATGCAAGATCTGTGCCAAAAGTAATTTGAAACTTTTTGGCACCTGAAAGTGAGCAAAGTGAGAAGCGAAAAAAAAACACACCTGAAAACAAAAAAATATGATTTGAATCTGTAAAAATAAGATCTGAATGGAAAAAAAAGATCTGAATGAAAAAAATAAAATCTGAAACTGAAAAAAAAAATATATATACTCAAAAATCTAAATGTATATTAAAGTTAAAAATTAAACTGAAAAAAACTTTTGAATACAAAAAAAAAACTTTTGAATAAATCTTGGTATTTTTCAAGTTCAAGAAAAAAAAATAAGAGACTTTCAGGGTTTTTTCAAGTTCAAGAAAAAAAAATAAGAGACTTTCAGGTTACATTTTTACTTTTCAACTTCAATATTATTTTTTTCGATGGAACAGTTTCTGTTAAACGATCAAACCTTTTGGCGCAATAATAGCTCCATACTGGTCCACAAGATTCGCTACACCACCAAGATATGATACCCATGTAGGCTACCTGTCTAAATACTTCATTTATGTCAAAGAAGTCCACACCCAACACCAGAGGGAGTTCAACAAACCATGTGCAACCCAGATTCGGCACAAACAAGGGACTAAATTCATTTCGCTCCTATGCCACCAAAATGTGGAACGCCCTACCAGCAGTCATTAAGACATGCAAATCCCTTGACTCCTTCAAAACCGCTCTCAAAGGGCACCTACACTGAAATTCTAAACTGGCCCCCGTAAAATCTGAATTCCCCCCCCACCCCCTTTATCCCCTCACTGTATATGTTTATTCCCCCTTTTTTACCTCCTTTTATGATGATTTCCTGTTTTAGGCTATATAGAAGTCAATCAATCAATCAATAGCCTATCTTGATTCAAGGACACATCAGCAGGTCACATTTAGTCCATGCACTGTAAAAGTACAATTATTAGACACATTTTGTCTCTATTGTTTAAGATTTCAATGCAACTTCCCGAAGTTCCCGTAAAGCTGTTGTTTGGGGGTTTCGTTGACAAGTCTTTGACTACTGACTAGCCTGCCATTTGTTAAGTATGTGCAGGCATGCTGAGTGCCACCCTTCAACCACCCTATGGTATCTGTGATATACTGCAGATGGCAGCAAAGGTGCAGCCAGGATTTGTGAGAGCAAGAGAGAGAGAGACAGAGAGAGGCCCAATCCCAATTGCCTCCCTCAAGCCCTGAGCCCTGAACCCTCATTGACTTTAGTGACGTCAGCTGTAAGTGCTTGAGGGTGAGAGGCTGCGAGGGCTCCACATTGTTGTGAAGAAATGGGACAGCACTTTGAAGATGAGTCCGCCATTCATGACACTTTGCATCACTTTATTCACAGCCAGTGCCTACCTACATGCTTTGCCTATTTAGTATTTATACATGTCTATCACGTCTATTTTAGAATTTAAGCTGATCGTTTTATTATTAGTTTCATAAATACACTTTCCTGTGTGATAGGGGTTGTAATATTAATATATAATAATATTCATTATAAATTGCATTTCCATATTATTTTACTTTGCTCATTTCTCATCATGTTTCCCTTATTATTATTATTGTTATTAAATATATAGCATATCCTTCCATTCCGTCTCCCTTTGAGAACAGTGAGAAAGCACTATTGTGTTTGTTGACATTCTAACTGCGATACATAACTAATTTGCATACTTAAATGATTGACGTTCGGAGGATCCCCCTCATTCCCCTGGTAACGCTATGAACTGTGGGTAATTTATTTGCCAAAGTCAGCTAAAGTCAGCATCGATGCTGACTTTGGCAAAGGGCACATAAAGGGGCGGGGCTGAGCCCTCACTGACTTACCGATTTCAAATGGGACATCCCTCAAGCCCTCGCAGACTTCACATGAACGCGCAGCTAAGTCAGTGAGGGCTCATTGAGTCAGCAAGGGAGCGGATTGGGATTGGGCCAGAGAGAGAACCCATTTCCCTCTATGGTTGCAAAGTCTGGGGCCCACTTCTGATCAAGTACATGAAAAACGGGATAAACACAAAATTGAGACTCTGCATGCGGAATTCTTCAAATCCATTTTCCGCATCCAATGGAAACAACACCAAACAATACCAAACAACACATGCAGAGCAAAATTAGGACGATACCCACTCAAAACCCAAAAGAGAGCATTGAAATTCTATAACCACCTAAAGGAAAGTCGGAATCCCTCAAACACGAACGCAAGGACAACACAAGAGACGGTCGCGGCCACACAGCCAACTCAAGGTATGGCCACTGAGCCGACTTGGGGACCCATCGCAAGGACAACACAAGAGACGGTCACAGCCACACAGCCAACTCAAGGTACGGCCACGGAGCCGACTTGGGGACCCAATGCAGCTCCTCCAAGGAAAACAAACAAATTAACGGAGCTGAACGTGAATCCCCCCCACCGCCCACCCCTTTTTTTCCCTCACTGTATATGTTTCTTTTCCCTTTTACCTCCTTTATGATGAATTCCTGTTCTGTCTATAGAAGTGTCTATTTGTACGTCTCTAAATGTTTTGATGATTTGAACATGGTGGACCCTATTGGAAACAAGTGTAATGCTTAATTGGGTCGTCCACTCACAGTTAACAGCCTTTGTATTGAGTTTGTGCTTGAAATGTACTGTAATTCTGCAAACTGTTAATAAATTCTTCAATCAATCAATCAATCAATCAAACCAGACACACTCCACAAAAAGGCCTGGCTCACTCACATACAGTGAATCCCTGGAAGGATGTCCCCTCAGTCAGTTAGTTCTTTGACTATCACATGCAAAACAAAAGAAAGCTATCTTACACACAAGATCTACCCAAAACCAGAGCAAAATGTAATGCTATTTATTTAGCTCTAAATAGAGAATATACAGTAGCAGAATACTTGAGCACTGTCTGTAACTGATCCAAAACTAAGGAAAACATTCAATCGATACAGACTCAGTGAACACAGTCTTGCTAGTGATTGAGAAAGGCCGCCATAGGCAGACCTGGCTCCCAATAGAAGACAGACGATATGCACCCACTGCACACAAAACAAGGTAGAAACTGTCAGCTACACTTTCAGCTACACTTGCTAACCGTCTGAATGCAAAAACATTGAAACACCACTGTCAACTTTCAAAAGTATAAAGCTAAGTTAGCTAACCTCTCCTATTAGACCAATTATTTGTTTACAAACATTGGGACTGGGCGCACGGGTGACTGTTTCATGTAATCAATTCCCAACAGATCTCCAAACCTGTTGTTTTCGGGAGCGCTGGTTTCAGTCCATTCAACCTCCTCTTGTGAGTTGGCTAGTGAGGTGCACCCTAGGAGACATTTATACTTCAAAGCCCAACAGTATTGCGCACAGAGAACAACTGATATACAAGCTCACATCGCATCGCAGATGCGACTGTTGTGAGCGTAGAGGTCTGCGTGCGCGACACCATCGCGGGACGAAGCATAAATTATACTTGATGGGCTGCAGGTGCGCGTGCATCCGTGCACAAATAGGCTCTGCTGCCGTGTTGTTCATAAGCGCACCTCCCGTTCTTATGACAGCGACTGGAGGTGTGGTTTTGAGGACAACTGTTTTGAATTGCTATTATTGTTCAAACACAACAGAAACCAAGGATTATATATTTCAAGGGCGAGAGATCACAATAAAAATCCTAATCATTCTTCCTCCACACTGGGAGAAAAACAGCATCTGAAAGTTTGATGGGGCATTTTTTACACGTGAGTGCAGTTAGAACTTTTCCATTGCATCTTATGAGAGGTGGTGTTCTTCTGCTGCCTTTGTGCGCGCGCATGCTGTTTCTTATCAGTGTGACGTCGTCTGATAAGGCGTCTTGGATGTATAACTATCTATGACAGAAAATGCACAATGCTTTTTATAGTTCACAAAGAAAGTGTTTATGTAACACAGTTCTGTTTACACCTTTATTTTATTCCTATTCAATATTTATTTGTACATACATTGTTGTATCTTGATTGTTTTGTTCCACTTTTGCTTTGCTAATGTAAACGTATGTTTTCTCATGTCAATAAAGCTCCTTTGAATTGAATGGAGAGCGAGACTCAAAGAGAGAGAGAGACTCAAAGAGAGAGCGAGAGAGAGAGAGAGAGAGAGAGATAGATGAAGTAACCATAATGTCTGCTGCTCAGTTTAATAATTTAATTAACTTGTAAGTGAGTGCATGAGACTCAGACTGCTGGACTGCTCAGTGACGCTTCAGTGACAGCAGAGCATGTTAGTGGAGCAGAGAAGAGGTTAGCCATACCAATCCTTTATTTTAATGACCCCTCCCAGGGTGGTAGAAGATAAACCAGTGTCAGAGAGAGAGAGAGAGAGAGAGAGGGAGAGGGGTGGGGGTAGGGGGATGATGAAACAGAAGAGAAAGCTGTGACTGCATGCCTGTATGCAATTGTAGTTCTCTAAACTGAACTGAGAATAGAGTCAGTAGTTCCTTAATTTGTGCGAAGTCCCAGCAGCATGTGTGTTTTGTCAAACTAGCCATTACGTCAGCCACGACGAGAGAAACCCCAGCTGGTTATGAGAAGTGTGTGTGTGTCTGTGTGTGTCTGTGTGTGTGTGTGTGTGTGTGTGTGTGTGTGTGTGTGTGTGTGTGTGTGTGTGTGTGTGTGTGTGTGTGCGTGCGTGCGTGCGTGCCTGTGCGTGTGTGTGTGTGTGTGTGTGTGTGTGTGTGTGTGTGTGCACTGCGCACGTGTGTAGTTGTTGATCTTTAACTACTGTGGTTTCAATTTAGGGAACAAAATATACCGGTACTCAATCATGTTTCTGTCTGAAAGTGATGTCTTAATACCTCAAACTTTATATCTCACGTCCCATATTTATCACTCCTTCAGCCCTACAGTAACATCCCAGAAGGATTTTGAACCTCCCATCTCTTGAACCGATCTCCTTCCTGTCACAGCTCATATGATCCAACACCACTGTTACTGTAAACAACTGCATCAGCATTATTCAAACCAGTTTGTTTAGGCTTTTCCAGAACCATTGATGAGCCAACATGAAGCCAATGTTATGGATCTAATCGTGTACTTCAACTTCAGCTTGCACTTAATTTATCACAATCTGTAAAAGATTGTGTGAAATATAGGTTTCTGTACAAACTACCCAATTATTGCAGTTACAATTAAATAGTAAAGTATTAAAGAAATGTAACTATAAACTATAAACAAAACATATTTGCTGAAAAATGTGCAAATAAAAGACTTCATGCATCAGCATAAATATTTGTAAAATGTGTGTGAATGGAGTGCATTCACAGTCACACATAAAGTGATATTGCCGGTTTAATGGGAGCATGTGAGACTGACATGGCGACAGTGCTCAGCACCTGTTCTGCAGCCTTAAGGCCTGGCTGAAGAAACTGTCTGTTCATTTGGCATTTGATGCTGCGTTACTTATCACCTGCCGGATGGTAGCAGCATGAACAGATTGTAGTTGGGGTGTTGCGTGTCTTTGATGATCTGCTTAACCTTGGCCAAGCACCGGTTGGCGTGTATGTCCTGGAGGGAGGAAAGCTCACCTAATACGGCAAATATTTGTATTTTGTATAGTTCCAGTTTAATTCATGCAGCCTATTGAGAGCTGAGTCAGCCAAGTACAGATCAACAATGCAAAAAGAGAAATGCATATTTAGAAAATACTCATCTTGAAGTGCAGACCCTGCCTGAACAATTAACATACTGTATCTTGTTCTATGTCTCACCATTCTGAATCCTGAGACATGTACAGGTATGTCATTTTGTGATATGTCATTTTGGTCTTAACCTTGATTGTGGCCTTTATGTTTCACCTTTTCAATCCACAAGTTTATCAACTCTTCGGGACTGCCTATTACTGATCATTTCCACCACATTTCAGGAACATCTGCCCAGTTTTTCTTACAGATTCCTGATCATTAGCCTGATGTTACCATTAACCATGTGTGTGTCGTAACAAATTTGGCTTCTGTGTCGAATATATTGTGCAACAAATCCACCAGTAAATTAGGCCTGATGTTACCAGTAACTGTTGTGTCACACACACACACACACACTACAGCTCCCAGCCAGGAAAGTTATGTGCTTATTAACTGCAATCATGCTTCAATTAAATGATGGCTTCCGTGTCAATATTATTGTGAATAGTGGATACTATGCTTGCCTTATATAATCAAAACTTTACAGAGCATTGGAAGATGTTTGTGCAATTGCTTATCCTACCTAGTCTATAAGAAAATATATTATTTTTTAAATTTAAAATAATTCATATTTGTATGTATGAGGATATACATGAGCTGAATGTAGCACCAGCAGTGCAGTGGTGATGATGAAGACTATCATCTCATTTCTCCACCTCACCCTTATCCACCCCATCTGTATTGCCATTAGGCACACAAACTAATCCCTTCATTTAAATGTTTTTGAGACAGGTTTAATATCTGAAAGTGTGGAATGTTAGCAAATTGCCAACCGTAGACTCTCATCCATAAACACAATGTTGCAGATTCATAGCTGTATAAACAAATAAATGGGCAGTTAGCTATTAGTCTAATTATTAGATTATAATAGCTAGTACTCGGTCCTCTTAAAATAAAAATAAAAATGTTTGTTGGCACAAATAAATAATATATGTTGTGATGACATTGACATTACTCACAATGTTACTCACACACTTGGCAAACTGCATGGGAAATTCCTGTGGCTATTATGACACTAGGATCTGTCAGGTAAAGTCGTAGGTGTTTCGGACTGGTTGTTGTTGTTGTTTGTGTTATGAACACTTCAGTAAACTACAGCTGGTTCCATCAGCCTGAATGAATCATAGAATTTCAGGAATTGCAGTGAGAAGGGGGTAAATCAAGCCATAATGGGTAAGATGAGCCACCCCATGTTACAAGAAATCCAAAAATAAAATGCAGTATGCAGCACAAAAAAAAAGATTGATCTTAACATTACTGCAGGTACATGACATGATGCTTTTGATCATATAGTGCAGTGGTTCTCAACCTGGTGGTCTACTCTGGACCCCCAGGTGGGTCCCCACATGATTTTGAGGGGAGTCCCCAATACCCCCCAATATTTATTATACAATATTTACAGTCTGCCAGGGCCAGGGCCTTGTATTGGCCGCAGCCCGCAGGTAAGGCAAGGGTCCCCATGGTCACAATGACCTGGGCTGGCCTGCCTGGGGGGTGGGGGGGCAGCAGCAGCTGAGCAGGAGAGCAGGAGAAATAAAGTTAGCTGGAATCTTGCTGGAAAAGAAAACAGCTTCAGGCAGATGCCCCCAAATGTGCCAAATTAACGGACTCTGACTACAAAAGGCACATCTCACCTCTGTCTCCAACCTTGAATGAAGAGCAACAACCAACAACAACATTCCAGGTTAAAATAAATGGATGGGTGGATAAGCATGATAACTTGGTGGAATGATCTGTAGGCTGTCCGAAATGATTAACTCTAAAGAATAGGCTACACATTCAGAATCAAGGTCATAATTTCCTAATCGGTCAGATCTCAGGAACAAAGATGTAGAACAACAGGTTTTTTTTATACAGCTTTAAATTTCAAAGAAATGTCTGCGTTTAAACTGGTAGAACTGTTGATGAGCAGTGGTGGACAGTAATATATTTATTGACATTATATAAAACATTACAGTTATAGCTCTCTTACTTCAGTAGCCTATTGTACCTATGTACAACATAGAAATATTGTACTTTTGTCTCAACTACTTGGAATCCAAATTTCTAAATATTTTATAATTAACCACTTTCAAATAGCCAATCTACAAGCTTGAAAATGTCAGATTTCTTTTATTTTTCTTTGTTCAAATTGTTTGAACCCTTGAGTGTTTATTTGAGTATACTTGTCTAGTGAAAATCTACATAACCTGATCTAGTATTTTCAAAAAGTCTTCTAAATGATTGTCTAAATTAAAAGGTGAGCACTCAAAATGTGCAGGTCCCAGGACATCAGCAGCCGACAACACAACAACAGGTGGGCACGGTGGAAACTTAAAAGCAAAATGGCTAAATAGCAGGCGATGCATTTGGCAACACAGTCCAACACTTTATAATGAGGACAAATACTTTGTAGTCCAACTCCTTATAATGCATGCTGAATGCACAATGATTCTTGTATTGTTGCTTGTAAATTGTTCAGCAAATTATCAATATCAAGTCACTATATGAGGCGAGCTATGACTTGACTTTGTTATTACAGTAGATCACATTACACATAATGGACCAGGGATGTGTATTCAGTTTCTTCATATTTGATGTCTCTTATATGTGAATAAACTAGCTGTAGGCTATGTATTCCTAATAACAAAACCAAGTCCAAGTAGAAGAGGTGTGTGTGTGTGTGTGTGTGTGTGTGTGTGTGTGTGTGTGTGCGCGCATGTGCGTGCGTGTGCGTGTGTGTGATTTAAGTACTCTGGTTTATAATAAATACATTTTATTATTGTCTCCACCAGGCCGAAGGCATGGGGAGAGAGTGTTTTGCACTCCGTCCGTGTGTGTGTGTGTCTGTCCGTCCTTCCGTCCGTCTGTTACCAGCTAATCTCCGGCACCGTTAACCTGGTCGATGCCAAACTTTGCACACACACTCCCTGGATGCCAATGATGAACCTCTGCCCCACATTTTCCAGAACGGCCTGTTATAGCGCCACCATGAGGCAGCTTTTCACATTTTTTACCTAAAACTGCACCGATCTGCGTGAAACGTTGCATGCACACTCCCTAGAGGCCAAGGACAAACCTTTGACCTGCATTTTCCGCATCTGCCTTTTATAGCGCCACCAGGAGGCCGACTTTTGTAAAACACATTTTTTGATATTACTCCTCCAGATTCTGTCCACAAATCGTTACACACTATCTCTATGGTCATGTGCTCAAGTTGGATCTGTCCGATATTTCATATTCCATCTTAATTGGCTATAATTGGCTTTCACAGTTTGCAAGATTGCCCTGTTTTGAACAAAAGCCTCAAATCATGAATGCAGCATGCAATTTACGTGAAATCTTTCACACATTGTCTTACTAGGCTGAGGAATATATCCCACCCTTTTCACATTGGCCTGTTATAGCGCCACCAACAGGTTGATTTTTGCAAAACACATTTTTGGAACAAAATGCCTCAAATCATCCAATTGCCATCAAAGGCGTATGAAGAAATGGCACCCTTTTCACATTGGCCTATTATAGCGCCACCAGGAGGCCACAACCTGACCTGCCCTGGTGGAGACTTTTTCTAGTTATTATTATTAGCAGCAGCAGCAGCTCAAAAAGACAAAGACAGAGTACTGGTCGACCCCAGTCATGATGGTGGTGGTGACTGAGGAGGTGGTTGACTTGGAGGAGGAGGAGGAGGAGGAGGAGGAGGTGGTACGGGTGGACCTACAGGAGGTGGTGGTAGAGGAGGAGCAGGTGGTCTTAGATGAGGAGGAGAACGGTGCAGCATTTGTATTATATTGCTTTCTTTTTGTTATTGTGTTAGAATGTAGCACAATGTTACTTCAGTACAGTATCCGAGTGTGAACTGTGCAAAAAGTGAAATATAACCAATATTTGATTGAACCAATCATACTTGTTTTCACCTTAAGATGGAGTGTGCCTTAGTGATTTTCCCATGCTTGTCTCATGACTTGGTTTGATCAAGCTAGAATTTCTGTACTTTGTTTCCTGAAACAATCCCTTTTGTGTAAAACAATGCCACACTTCACCCGCCCCTGTTGCATATGCATATGCCCCGAGGCGGATTTACGCAACACGAGGCTATAAACATCCATGGACAATGATTTTAGGTCACTGTGGGACCTAAAGTGACCTAAAATGCGCTCGCACGCCCTTGATTTCGTCGGTGTTTCGTTTCGCCGGCGCCATCAGTTCGCCGGTAGCCTTCGGCCACGTGCCACATGCCTAGAGGGCCTCCGCAACTCCACTTCCCGGGCTGAATTATGGGCCCAGCACGTCCCTGCCATGGGCACTGGCCCCATTGGCCCATCTCTCTGTCATTTATTGGTATCACATTGATAATACATTTTAAAGGCTTTAAATGTATTTAAAAACACCCTGACATACATTACTTTTTCATATACATTTTAATTCAAAAATATGCATTCATTTTTTATCAATTTAATTTTAATTATGGTATTGTCCCAAGCATGATGGAATTGCAACCTGGGTTGGAAATTGAAATTGATTGAAAGTTAAGTGGAGACCATTATTTGGAGACATTTGAAGTTTGGAGCATGTTCCCCTCTCGCTTTCCATCAAGCTAAACGGAAAGTTTGTTGTAAGCAGCGAGTGGGAGTGACGCGCCTGACACGAGGTTATTTCATGTCATCATGAGAGGAGGAGGAGGTAGGGAAACCCATGACTTCCTGGACTTTTCTCAATCAGAAATTGACCAGATATAAAGACAGGATGGTGCATATTGTGGCATTTCAGTTGATAACAGGACCTACGTTTCAAAACATCAAGGATCAGAGCAAGGGCCGTGGCTTCTGGAATAATTGCCCCAAACGCATGATACGCATCTCTAGAGAGGACTTAAAACAACATATATGGACTTTGTGGAGAGCCTCTCTGAGACGCATGCGTTTTCCTCTCAGTCTCATTAACACCAAAACCAGAATGGACGTGGAGTCTCTACAAACAAGTGCACGACCTCGTGTAAGGTGCCTGGACGTCTTCCTCGTGATGTCGGTCGTTTTCCTCTCTGTCGTGTTGGCAGCTGTCACCGCGGGTGGAGTGATGGTGGTGATGGAACTGCGTTCAGAAGTCGACCATGGTAGACCGCTTGGGCATGTTGTTGGCGATGATCCAGGGTACAAGGTGATTTATATAGACGCATGCGACGCATACAACTTAAGTAGCATATAAAATGATTTAGCTTTGCATTGCACGCATATTTAAATTCTAACCCCCTTTTTATTTATGTTTTCTCAACAGATGCAGAACCTTGTATACCTGGAGCCCACACGAAGTAAGTCTAACATGACTTAATTATTGCGTAAATTATTACTTTCAAAATGGAACACATGGGGTTGGAACTATAGGCCTACTTAAATATTTCACTATTATATTATTTTATAATATCCTAATCCTACTTCATGGCATATTCTATTTTTATTTTTTTACAATCTTACCTGTAATCTTGTGTTAATTTCAGAACTAAAATACATAGCCTGACTTTACTACCAGTGTTGGCACACTTTGCTTGAATAGGCTATGTTTTCTACTATTTTCAGTCCCTGGGCTCATTTCAAATTCCATTCCAGTTATGATCCATTCTCCTCAGATCTAATCTGTGTGCATGTCTCCTCCTGCAGGCCGTTTGAATAATGGCACTATGACTTGGGCTCCAGTGGACTGGCTCACAGCAGATTCTGTGGGAAGGATGTTCTCTTTCGATAGGAGCCATCATGCACTACAGACCAAGCAGGACGGCAGCTACTTCATATACCTTGACCTCAACCTCACTTGCACTTCTGTGCATTGCAGTGCAGGTCTCCTCACTGTAAGACTGGAAGATCAGCAACGGAAAGGTCAGCTCACCTGCATTGTGGAGCTTCCCCAGGGTGCAGTGTCAACCCCAGTGAGCAAGAAATGCTGGACGGTGGCGCGGCTACCTGGGGGGACGCAGCTGGTGGCGCAGATGATTGTGCCCCAACACAAACTGAAAAACTGGAAACTTGAACTTAATACAGGACTTGGGATGTTCCTAGTGGCCTAATCTGCGCTGAGTTGGGGGGCATAGCTAGATGAGAACAGCCTCACCAAGTCCATTTTGGATCAGCAGAGTAAGGGGGCAGCGCAAGGGAGACAACTTTGAAATGTTTTAGGATGTTTAATTGTTTCATGTTTCACCTGTGAACCTAACGACTGTGCAAGGAGAAAGGTTGATTACTCCACAATAGGACTTGAGCAAGGGTCTACAGAGAACTTGCAATTTTTATTTTAGGGTCAGTTTTTCCATTGCCTTAAAATAGGTTTCAACATGCATTTCAGCCTTTTTAGATTTTATAATGCCGTTGGACCTGTGTCATTTCTTAAATGTTCCATTTGTATTTTATTTAATAACATTCAGTTTTGTATTTGCAATGTTGTATTTATATATATATTTTTTGTTATTTGTTATATTTATGTAGATACCACTACTTTGGTGTTGGTGTGCAATAATGTAATTTTACCTATATTGGGTCCAACAGGTTATAATGTTGCTGGCTTCATTTTATAAATGGAGGATAGCATAATATTTTTGGGGGGGTTGCTTGGCAACCACACTAAGCTGTGCTCCAGAATCTCAATTCTACTGAATTGAATTGTTGAATTATTGTGCTTAGTATACAGTATTCATTTTTTAACACGATTCAGGAGAATGAAGTATAATATATAAAAAAAGTTTTTATGTGTACTCACTATTGTGAGAATGTAAGTCCTATGGACAAACTGGATATTCATTGTTGATTGTAAGCAATCTATATTTATCTATATATGTGGTCATTAAGTGATTAAACAGATGGTTTCACAGCCTTAAAACTCATTGTGTCCCATTCTCTTTGTGAGAGACACCATTTTTGTAAAGTAAATACATATTTTTTTTATAAATGGAATAAGTTGACATGGTATATGGGAAAGTTCCTAACTTCTTCCTTTCGAGAACTGACTTCATATCATTCACATCACATCCTGTTTTATGTGCTGTAACCACACTGAGTTGCTTGCAGCTTGGAAGATCTGTATGTAGGACAACACTTGCTACATCACACAAACGTAGGGCTAATATGTCAGATACTGTACAAATTCACGTTACTGTTCACATTTTAATAATGTATTTCATTATGTGCACTCTACACACACAGACCATTATACACAATTTTGATTTCACAATTCATCCATATCCTGGGGTTAAATAGGTGTAGTAAGCTACCGTTCAGTCAAACCAGCAGTAGCAGTGTATTATCTTGGCCGCTATGTGTGGGAGTCTTGTCTTGTTTCCTTGCAGTGCCAATGGTGATTGGAGGTGGAGCGACAACCTGGTCGTCTCTTTGCCATTCTACACCGCAGGCGCATCCTCAGCTATTTGCCATACCTGTGTGTATAGACTGTGCTATGGTAAAGGATGTGCTGCCCGTTCTTTCGATCCCCATTTTCTCCTGTTTTTGTGATAGTAATTGAATTGTTATTGATTTGTTTTTTGTTTCCATTCTTAGTTTTCTGTTCGGTTTCTGTAACCTTAACATTCGAGTGAGGTGATGTTCTTCCTCTTTTGCACTAGGTATGTTGGTGTGTGTTTTGTTTTTTTTGTTTTTTTTAATGTTGTACGTGTCACTGTGTGCCTTTGTTGTCTTGTACTGTGTATTGTTTTGTATTGTATTGTATTGTATTGTATTGTATTGTATTGTATTGTATTGTATTGTATTGTATCTGTATCTGTATGCTGCAGGGCGGGTCCTTGGGGTCCAAGACAAATTTCTCCCTTGGGAGACAAAATAAAGAAACCTTGAACCTTGTTAATGCATGTACAGTAGCCTCTACATTTATTTAGTAGTTTGTGTACTTTTAAAGGAGAATTTCAGACTAGAAGGCTTTCTTACCTTTATATGCAAAAGCGCATTATTGGCTATTTCCCCTACCATAAGCCCTCAATGAATTGAATTGAATGGGGCATTGGGTTGTTGTGCTAATTCGCTTATTTCTATAAAAATATATTTTTTGTATATATCCTCTCATCATAATGTAATCCCAAGCGGCACACGTTGCTACTTATTTTTGATGGAAATAAGCGAATTAGCACTAAAACCCAACCCCCATTGAGCCAATAATGCACTTTTACAAAAAATAACACCTGGACCTCTTAGGTGGGGACGTAACAACTACAAATAAAGGTAAGAAAGTCTTCTAGTCTAGTCTGAAATTCTCCTTAAGGTATCATGTGTTACTCCCTTGTTTTCACCTAGACCACAAAAAGGGGTCATAACAGTCACAAGCTGGAAGGTAATCGTGCATATAGCACACAGTAGTAGTATCATATCTCCAAATGACACACATTCGTCTGCAGCATTCAAGTCAAGATCAGAAACCAATCGCATCCTGTCTTTTATGCCTATGAGGGCAAGTTTATTGTCTGCCAGAGACAGTGTTACCTGTCCATTCACCTGTTTGGTTTATGTTTCTGTCCTTTTCTGTTATAACTTGCTTTTTAAAATCACTCCATTTCTCTTTTTAAAACCACTCCATTTCTTTGATCGGTGAAAGTTCCTCTGAAACTGTCTACAAACGTCTGTATGTATGGCTATTCTAAACCATATAACCCCCCCCAACACACACACACACACACACACACACACACACACACACACACACACACACACACACACACACACACACACACACACACACATCCTCTCTCCAGCACCAACCACATCCTGCTGCACGCAACCATGCGCCCCCACACACCCACGCGCACACTGCATCTCCCCAGGTTGTTTGTGTTGTGACAACAACTTCAGTATGGTCGCATTCTCTACTACAGTGCATGGTTAGGTCAGTGTGTGAAAATAATTCCTGTAAGTGCATGTGCTGTTTGTGTACACAACTGAATAAATGGTGCATATAGTGCCTTTATTGAAGGTGCAACAATCTGCATTATCATTCACACATTCACACACCAACGGGCCGGCAGAGGAAACCGTACAAGGCACCAAACCTGTGCATCAGGCACAATTCAGTTTTTAGCTGAAGTAGGCCTACAGCCCTACACTCAATAATTAAATGAAAAGGATCCATAGCCTACATTAAAATGAAGATTAAACGATAGAGGTAAGCATAATAAAATAAATAAAACAATTAACCAATACTTGGACAATAAGAGGACATGATCCTTTTTGTTGCTGAGCACAGATGGAGCTGCATGTCACTCTACCCTTCTGGCTGTGGAAGTGTCCCAAAACGTTACTTGATGTTGAGTGCCAAACATTATTTGGAATAATATTTTCTGAAACTACATTCATATTATCAAGGAATTCCATGCCACACCATTCATACAATTCTTCATAAAAAATGATGAAAGATTTTATTTACATTATTTGCAACAAATAACCAAGAAGGATGAAATAGCCTGAATATCAGATACTTATACTGAAAAATATACTTATACTTATACTGTTTGGCAAAATGTTTAGGAGTAATATAAATATGTTTTGTGTGTGTGTGTGTGTGTGTGTGTGTGTGTGTGTGTGTGTGTGTGTGTGTGTGTGTGTGTGTGTGTGTGTGTGTGTGTGCGACTGTGCGTGTGTGACGCAACTTGGCCTGTTGAGGCTGATTTGAAAACTGTCAAGTGGCATTTCTTCCTCGGCCTAGTGGGAATATGCATGCACAGTTTCACCACAATCGGACGCTGCATTGAGGAGTTGTGGCGATTTGTACAAAACGGGTACAAAGCGGGCTACTCCTGAAAAGTTTAGAAGCCAATCATAGCCAATCAGGATGGATTATGAGAAATCAAACAAACCCGTCTTGATCACATGACTATGGAGAGCATGTGTACCGATTTGCATGAGTTTGGATAAAATCTGAAGGAGTAATATTAGAAAATGTGTTTTACATATGTCGGCCTCCTGGTGGCGCTATAAAGAGCAGATGTGAAAAATTCCAGGCAAAGGTTTTTCTTTGGCCTCTAGGGAGTGTGCATACAAAGCTTTACACAGATCCGTGCAGTTAGAGGTAAACACTAATCGGCCAGTTATAGCGCCACCATGAGGCTGAGTTCAAGTGGCAAAAATGTTCAAGTGGCATTTCTTCCTCGGCATAGTGGGAATGTGCGTGCACAATTTCACGGAAATCACACGATGTGTTCATGATTTACGGCATTTTGTTTGAAACTGAGCACTCCTGCGAACTTTGGAAGCCAATCTTAGCCAATCAGGATGGAGTCTGAAAAATCTGAAAGACCCATTTCGTTGAATGGCTCTAGAGAGACTGTGTACCAATTTGCGTGATGTTTGAACAAAATCTGTAGGTGTACTGTCCAAAAAATTGTTTTGCACAAAGTGGCCTCCTGGTGGCGCTACAAGAGGCCAATGTGAAAACCTTGGGGCAGAGGTTCAGCTGTGGCATTCAGGGAGTGTGTGTGCAGAGTATGGCTGCAATCAAACCAACGGTGCCGGAGATTAGCTGTCCACAGATGGACGGACACGGACACACGGACACACACACACACGGACGGACGAGTGCAAAACATACTCTCTCCCCATGCCTTCGGCCTGGTGGAGACAATAATAAAAAGTGGAATATTTTCCCGACGCTGCACTGTCGAAACAGTGTGCTAATTTAGATCATAAAGGCCCCCATGAAGGTGTCTGTAGTTCCCAGAGGCATCATTTCACCAGCCTCCAGTTTGACGTAGATGGCATCTCCAGAGTACAGGTGGAAAACTCCACCCAGGAAGCTACTTAGCAGATCATCGCCAACGGGACCTCTCTGATTCTTCATACTTGCCCCTCTCCCACAGGGGAACCTGTTAACCATGTAAAGTAAACCATGTAAAGTAAACCTACCAAAATGTGGAACGCCCTACCAACAGTCATTAAGACATGTGAATCCCTTGACTCCTTCAAAACCGCTCTCAAAGGGCACCTACGGACAGCTGCAATTCGAAACTGGCCCCCGTAAAATCTGAATCGCCCCCCGCCCTTTTTCCCCTCACTGTATATGTTTATTTTCCCTTTTTACCTCCTTTATGATGAATTCATGATCTGTTCTGTTCTTTTACTATATAGAAGTGTCTATTTTGTACGTCTCTAAATGTTTTGATGAATTGAACATGGTGGACCCTCTTGTAAACAAGTGTAATGCTTAATTGGGTCGTCCACTCACAGTTAACAGTCTTTGTATTGAGTTTGTGCTTGAAATGTACTGTAATTCTGCAAACTGTTAATAAATATTTCAATCAATCAATCAATCAATCAATCAATCAATCAATCAAACTCTAGATTTAGTCAACTGAACCTGCCTGAGTTGGCTATGTACTTGGACCGCTTTTTTACATCTTCACTAAATATCTTAGCAGATCTACAAGCTCACAATGCAAAGTGAAATAATAATAGGGTCACCAGGGTTAACATGGATAAAGCCGGAGGCTAACATTTTCAGCGACATATTGAGCAACATTTCGCTAACACTTTGTTGACATAAATATGACTTAATTAATATGACCGTTGCTGTCAAAAAAGCCAACCTCCCTGTTCCATTTACATCTTAGTTAGATTTTTTTATTTTAATATTACTATTTATCAAACAGATAGATTGGTAGAAACTAGAAAGTTGAAACAGACAAGATATGAATATTGAGGAAAACACCCATAAAAACCCAGACCCTTAAGTGAAAGACTTAAGCATTGCGCAATGACTCACCTAAAAGCTTTCATAAGCTCTAAGGGCTTGCCATAGGCCTTGGTATCTCTCATGACCATGTGTTTGAGAGTAGAGCAGTTCTCTTCAGAGTTTAACTGCAACTTGGAGTAAAGGTAGTAGTAGCCTTCTCTCTCAATCCACAAGCGGCTGTCGCTGTAGGACATGTGATGCTGGAAAGCATCGCTCATGTTGTGTATCCACTGCACAACACCATTCTTATCCACAGGATGTTCTGAGCCTACAGGGTCAAGAGGAGAAAAGTGAGTTGTTTAAAAGCTATAATATGACACAGATGCGTCTTCAGGTCTAAATGGGTTAACAGAAAAAAAGGAAAAAACTAAAAACACTTAAGTAAAGGCACTAACATATCAGGTGTGCCGAGGGCTTCCATTGGATCTCTGGTGTACGTGTTGTTGTAGGCTCTGGTGGAGTGGCCTTTGTTTCTGTAGTACAGTGAATCAGTCAACAAACCAACAAACCAGTCAGTCATTCAATAAAGTAATCAATAAAGTAATCAATTATTTAAGTCATCCTGATTGATTTGCAGTGTGGCATGTATCTCAAATATCTCGACTGTGTACTGTGGCTCAGGAGGTAGAGCAGGTCGTCCAATGATCCATGGGTTGGCGGTTAGAATCCCGGCTCCTCCTGTCTACATGTCGAAGTGTCCTTGGGCAAGACACTGAACCCCAAATTGCTCCCGATGTGCTGGTTGGTACCTTGCATGGCTTCCGCCGCAATCGGTGTATGAATGTGTGTGTGAATGGGTGAATGTAATGCACATCTATGTAAAGCGCCTTGGATAAAGGCGCTATATAAATGCACCATTTACCATTGTATCTCTATCCTATCGTTGGAACAGCTGTCTATTAAAGTAAAGATGTTTGTGGAGCGTTGTGCAGGACGTCTTATGTTTTGTTGTTTCAGAAACATTGTCCCAGAGTTTGCTATGATTTTTACTTATTTGCTTAAAGATGTTCAAAAATAATGTATTAAATAAATACCAGAAAGACACCCTGAGGGCGAGAAGTGACGGCAGACTGCTGGGTGAGGGCTGGCGCTTTGGCATGGGTTGTCAGATCAACATATGGAATGAATTCTGTAATGGCCATATATGGAGCGTGTCTTGAGTGTGCAGGGTTTGATGAGGTCGGATCAACATATGGAATGTTATACACATAACATACGTGTTAGTGAAACTTATATTCAGCCTATACACCTTTTCAAGCCACTGACATTGTACTGTTGTATTGTATCTGTCTGTTAAATGGACCGAAATAAATTAAAAAATATATCTCCCACCCCCCTTTTCCCCTCCTAATAAAGGTGTATGTAATAAATGCTATATAAATTATTATTATTATTATTATTATTATTATTATTATTATTATTATTATTATTATTATTATTATTATTATTATTATTATTATTATTATTTGAAATAATAATGAATAATTCAAAAAGCATTTGTGTCTGTGTGATTTATCTTGTGCTTGTATAGCAGAATAAACTAAGCTCTGCCAATCACTGCTCTTTGGGATATGATGTAGTTCTGCTTTTTCATGGAGCCGATTATGCAACAACTGTATGACGATGTAGTTAATATTGACGATATTAGGGATTGATAGTGTACCTTCAGATCCAACCTGCCCCATGATGTTTCCGCTCTAGAACAGAAAATTGTTTCAGAACACCAATAATTATGATGTAGGCTACACATACAATACACATCACGCACGCACGCACGCACGCACGCACACAGATACACATACTTACAGGCTGGTGCGATGCTGTGGTGCTGGGCAGATTCTAAAACATTTATAGAGAGGCAGAGAGAGAAAGACAGAAATAGAGAAACACAAATATCACTGATTGGTAAGATTTGAATTTGTTCTTGAGCAAGATGTGTCTGGGGTTTTCACTGCTTGTAAGAAGAGGAAGTGAAGTGATCTGCAAAGCAGATAAAAGTGTGCCTGATCACATAATACTCAATATTGTCATCTTGTGAAGATGACAGATAGGCAATGTTATTGTGGGGGAAATGTGGGCAAGGCTTATCTTCGGTCTGCTCTTCACAAATTGGTCACAGACAAATCCAAAATGTCTGCCTGTTGCGAAAAAGGACTAATAACGAATATATATAATATATCTAAAATCTGTATAAAAAAAGAAAAACAAATCCCCCAAAATTAGATCTTGCAGGTGAGGTTTGACTGAAACAAGTGTGAGTATGTGAGAAGCCAGAGAAGAAGGGAAGTTGTATCATAGAAAGTGTCTACTGAGGGAAGTCATACAGTATTATGTGGTGACATAATACCAACTACACGCATGTGACTGTGTCTGACTGACTCTGACGCACAAAGAAATGTGAGGGAGATTCTCAAGAAAAGAAATTCCAACCACAACATGGAAAGACACTTTTCCATATGACCTCTAGTACACGCAATACTCGCATACACGCACGCACGCACGCATGCACGCACGCCAGGTCATCTTCGTCATGACCTGACGAAGATGTAACTTACACATAACTTCGATGTGTAAGATGTAACTTACACATCGAAACGTTGTCGCCTTTTATTTGCACCCTGTTATAATAAATCAAGGGCCTAAATCGTATGAGCTGCTCCAGTGCCTTCTTGTTCGCAAGTTATCTGTCCTGCTTCTGAGATGCACCAGACTGGCCTGCTATAGGCTAGAGGCGCGGTTGGAACTCCCTTCTACATTAAACAAAACAATACATTTATACAGCAGCACACTCACCACTGTCTTGTTATACAGGTAAAAGATGAAGCATGCTTCAACAATGACTCCAAACAGCGCCAATCCCACTAGTATGGTCTGGAGCCTCTGGCCGATCCCTCCCCACTTCAGGTGTTTTCCACTGGGCACAGAGTTGGCCCGGATGTCCACCACAAACACTTGAGGGCAGCCCTCCGTGACTGCCTCAGCCATCCCAGCAAATGACACTCAGCTGTGGATGCAGTGACGTTGGTTCAGATGGCCCTATACCTGCAGAGGTATGGATGGACACAGAATCATATACAGTACTCAGTAGATTGTAAAAGAAACAGACACAGCACGTTGTGAGCGTGTAGACCTGCTATTTTTGCGTTTATGTTTTTCCTTCAACAAATTTGCCCAAAATATGAGGTCAGGCTTAATGTGCACATACATTAGCTCAGTGGCCTTGTGCTTAATATTATGCTTTAATTCAGTCTGATCAGAAGCAGGAGTATCCCCACCAGTGATTAAAAGTGCATGACCAAAGGGGGATATCAAAAGCAGAGGCATGATAATTTAACTCTGAGACTGTAGACATAGATTAATTAAGGCAACAGCAAACTTGGATTGATCTTTCTCATTTCGCCTGGTTTGGAGTGACGCAACCTACCAAGTACTGGAAATGATTCACCACCCTGTCACTGGAGTCCCATAAGAAATCATCTGATGAAATGACTTTTCTTTCTTTTCTTTCTTTTTTTTCCTGGTCAAGGCCTCTCTGAATTGATGGAACGAGAAGATTTCCTTTGATTCTGTTGTCAGTCTGAGGATTCTTCACAGATTCTATTTGGTCATCTGGTGGTCCAGTGAAGATAGTTTCACTGTCTTCGGTGTTCTTCTGGGATACTTAAGTGTCAAAAGATTCAAGCACACCATTCCAAAGGTGGAGGGCAGCAGTAAGGCAACATTCTCCGGCCTCAGATGGAAGTTTCCAAGAGCCTCCCTGGAGGATGTCTTCTCCACCAGTTTGCGGATTGCTCTCCGATCTCTCCTCTTCTCTCATTTGTCTGTCTGCTGTCAAGTGTACATTGTTGCTCAGCAAGCCTAGGCAAGGAGGAAATGCAGATGACAGGGGAAGAGAAAGACTGAAAGAGTGCACCCTGCATATGTATGTATTGTGTTCGCGGGACACTCCCTTATCGTCCCTCAACTGACACTTCCTCTCTCTCTCTCTCCCTCTCTCCCTCTCTCTCTCTCTCTCTCTCTCTCACACACACACACACACACACACACACACACACACACACACACACACACACACACACACACACGCTCTTATTCCAGAGCGACTCACAGTAAGCAACACACACACACGCACGCACGCACGCACGCACGCACGCACGCACGCACGCACGCACGCACGCACGCACGCACACACACACACACACACACACACACACACAAACACACACACACACACACACACACACACACACACACACACACACACACACACACACACACACACACACACACACACACACACACACACACACACACACACACACACACACAATTGTGTCCTGAAGTGTGTATTTAATCAGACTAACATGACAAGTCTTCCTCTGAGGTACATTGGCAGTGTGGTTTCGGACGGATGATAGACAGTCACAGCAAGAATTGAATTCTCTTAAACTCGTTTGCATTTTCCAAGCTGCTCCAACAACAGGCTACAATCAGCAATCTCTTCTGGCAGTAACCTTCTGGCAATCTTTGCCTCCCCATGTCCTGTATGTATACAGTACATTCAATACAGTGCAGCTGTTAGGGGTATGGCTACCAGGGCATGAGAGCCAGAGGTTAGCCAGACGATAGCCCATTCAAGTTCAGTGTGAACCAGTGGACTGGACTGGCAGCTGCCAGTTCACCTCCTGCCCTTGAGCAAGGCAATAAAGAAGTCCTAACTGCTCGGGTGCTAGTGCCAGCCCATCACTCCCTCCATTTCTCCACATTGCATACATGCCTTGTGTGAAAAAAAGAATTCCCCATGGCTTAATTAGTCATCTTCATGTTAGTTGAACAGTCCACTGACTCTACTCTCAATGTGGATATAGATTATAAAAAACAACATGAGGCAAAATCATGTGTTGGTCAAACCATCACCAAACCATATTTTATGCACTATTAAAAAATAGCTGATCTACAAGCTCACTAAGCATGGGTGCATCTTGTAGATCTGCTACTTTTGATAAATCTAGAACAATTTGCTTCACCCCCCGAACCCACCTCACCCCTGTCCACTTTGACAGGCTGGAATGGCTTAGGGTTGACGCCAGAGTTCAGCATCTTGCAATGGGTCTGGTCCACAAGATTCGATACACCACCAAGATACCCATGTACTCTAAATACTTCCTTAATGTCAGCATAGTCCACATCCACAATACCAGAGGGAGTTCAACAAACCATGTGCAACCCAGATTCGGCACAAACAAGGGACTAAATTAATTTCGCTCCTATGCCACCAAAATGTGGAACGCCCTATCAACACTCATTAAGGCATGTTAAAAATGGATTAGCATGTCTTAATGACTGTTGCCCTTTGAGAGTGGTTTTGAAGGAGTCAAGGGGACTCCTTCAAAACTGCTCTCAAAGGGCACCTACAGACGGCTGCAATTCGAAACTGGCCCCCGTAAAATCTGAATCCCCCACCCACCTTTTCCCCCTCACTATATGTTTTTTCCCCCTTTTTACCTCCTCTATATGATGATTTCCTGTTTTTGGCTATAGGCCTATAGAAGTGTATATTTGTACGTCTCTAAATATTATGATGAATTGAACATGCATGGACCCTATTGTAAACAAGTGTAATGCTTTATGGTGTCGTCCACAGACAGTTAACAGTTTTGTATTGAGTTGTGCTTACTGTAATTCTCCAATATCTGTTAATACATACTTCAATCAATCAATCAATCAATCAATCAATCAATCAATCAATCAATTGAATGTGTGTGTGTGTGTGTGTGTGTGTGTGTGTGTGTGTGTGTGTGTGTGTGTGTGTGTGTGTGTGTGTGTGTGTGTGTGTGTGTGTGAGAGAGAGAGAGAGAGCGTGCATGTGTTGTGTGTGTGACTGTGTGCGTGCGTGTGTGTGTGTGTGTGCTATGAATCGGGAACGGAAATGGAATCACTGCAATCGAACGATGGAGCCATTGGAGGAGATAATGCTACTCTCAGCGTTGTGATTGGTCCTGGTCACAACCAACCAAATCACTGCAAAGTTATGCTGCGGAAGAGGGATGAGAGCGAGATGCTCCAAGTTAGGTAATCTGTAAAGACTATTTATTTTACACCATGGACCTTCACTGTGCAGCCAGGGAGCGCAGAGCCACGCTACTTGCACTAGTTATTTCAGTGTCGTGTTTAGGATCGGTGTGTGCTTTCGGACAGAGCCAAGACAGCGAGTTCACATTCCTCTTGCCAGCCGGAACCACAGAATGTTTCTATCAAACGGCAACGAAGAATGGGTCGATAGAAGTGGAATATCAGGTAAGTGTGTGGCTCGTGAAGACAGCTGCGGATCCCACAGGTCCACAGGTCCACAGCCCACAATTGAAATGCTAACAAAATTGGATGATTATTATAATCACCCGTTTGGTTTATCCATAGCTAGCAGCCTAGCGATCACAAGCATACAGACTTCCGCTATTTGTTGACCCACCATGCACATAGTACTGTAAACTCTACTGTATGTAGCTCAATACTAAAAGCCTCTCCTACTATATGTCCGTTCATTCTGTGTCGCTTTTAGTGATAGCAATTAAGGTTTCATTCTGTATATCAATGAAGAATATTAGCTTGTGAAGCCTATAGGTTTCTAGCTCTGATCCATAGCTCTAATGCCTTAAATGCATTAGAGCTATGGATCAGAGCTAATAGGTTTCTATAATCTCTTGTCTAACCTAATAACCTATTCGTGTGTTTGTTTAATGGGATAGGCTGCACTTGTGTTGACCACTGTAGTATTCATTTAGGACTGCTCCTCTAGTACATATATCATAAAGATACCCATAGATAAAATAACATGCCTGCAGGATATAGCATGCTAAAACATCCTGAAAGTTAATTATATACTAAAAACAAAATCAGAAGAGGCTATTGGAGAACCTGATTTGGAATGGATCTGATGCAGGACAATGTCACTATGACAAGATGGGTCTGTTCCAAACCAAATACTCTGTTGCCACACTCATTCTTTCGCCCCTTAAATCCAAGTGGAAGTGGCTGCACCGGCACACACCAGTGCACCGGCGGCATACGTTAGTCCGACATACATGGCCGGTTATACGTGGCCAGTTTAGACTCACCCGTGGCTTCGACTTGTGTGGCCGGTTAAGACACATACGTGGCCGGTTAAGACTCACCCGAGACTCCGACATACGTGTGTCCAGTTAAGACTCGCTCCGACATGCGTGGCTGGTTAAGACTCACCTGTGGCTTCCGTGTGTGGTTAGGGTTGGTTAGGGTTTGGGGTAGGGTGTCGGACTGTTGCCTGTCGGACTGTTTGGACGTCGGACCAAAGATGTGCTCTTTTCCTAATGATGAAGGTTTTTGCTCATTCTGTGTCTGAACATCCAGGTGATCGCAGGCGCAGGAATGGATGTCGACTTCACAATCCTTTCGCCACAAAGCATCCTGCTCATCTCTGACCAACGGCGCTCTGACGGAGTCCACATGTGGGTCCTACTTAAGCTCTGACTGGTTTTAATTGTGATTGTTGTTATTATTCATATACCGGTAAATTGGACATCAATGTGGCTATTTTAGTTTTTTTGGCAATTTTTGAATGGCCAAAATAGGGATTTCATTTTTAAAGTGGTTAAATAATCTCTGAACACCTTTCCTGTTGTTCCAGGGTGGAGCCTACTGAGGAGGGCGATTATCAGATTTGCTTTGACAACACCTTCAGTCGCTTCTCAGAGAAAATGGTGTTCTTTGAGGTCATCATAGAGGGACCAGATGTGGGAGGGGATGATGAGTGGCCTGGGCTGGAGGAGCCTGATGGCAGCATGCTGGAATACAAACTAGATGACATCCGGGTAAAGCCCCAGTTATGCTTCGTTGTACGCCCCAGTCGCTGTTGCGTGTGATAATTGGCAAAATGCAGCTCACATCGCGCAAAAGACTAGTATTACACAAATATAACCACTTAAGTCCTATCTTTTTACTTCAATGTGTGATATGGTGAAATGCAAGCTTTCAGATCCAATACAAGTTACAAGATACAAGTTTGTAGATCTGCTACTTTAGCTATTTTTATAAAAACATTAAACTGTTGCAGTGGACAAATTAAGACTAAGAAGATAAGATAATATGTTTAATAGAGCTGAGAAAATACATATTTAACTTGTGTGTGTGTGTGTGTGTGTGCGTGCGAGCGCCTAATTATCAGAGTCAACTGTCAATTTTCACTCCGTCTCATTTGAAGCCTGCTTTACCCAAACTCATTTATTTCCTTCCCCCAGGAGTCCATGGACTCAGTGCACCGCCGACTGGAGCGCAGCCGTCAGATGCAGACGGTGTTGAGGGCCTTTGAGGCACGGGACCGGAACCTTCTGGAAGACAACCTCTGGAAGGTCTCCTTCTGGTCCTGTGCCAGCCTGCTAGTCATGCTCTGTGTGGCACTCACGCAGGTAACTACTACAGCAGCGTGACACAAAAATGTGCGATGATGCGTACAACATTTCGCGGCAATCGGAAGCTGCCTTCATGATCTGAGGCATTTTATATATTATATTATATTTAAGTTCATTAGGCAATTCGGCCCTTTTGATATTTCTAAAATTATACATTATTAGAATTATCCAACCAACAATTTCAAGTAGATGCTCTGTGTCAGACATCTGACACACTTTCACCTACTTACAGTATATTAGTTTCAAGTCCATTAAAGCACTGTTTTACGAAAAATTGCTGATCTACAAGCTCACAACCTGTCTCATTTCTATTTTTAGTAAGCGCTGCCGCCTTACAACGTAGAATAAATTAAGCAGCCTCTGTCTGTGCTTATCTTTGTGTGAAGAACATGATCTCCTATTTGTCCAAGTGTAAATCAATATTACACGCACGTCATCAAAACAATGAACACACACCAAGGACAACTTGTAGAGAGGAAAAATACCAGTAACCTGGCAACCTCGCCCCAAAAGGGCACAATATATGGGGGCTTTCCCCATGTATGGGGATGATGATGTCATAGTGATGTCACAAGACCTGGGCACAATATATGGGGGCTTTCCCCATGTATGGGGATGATGATGTCATAGTGATGTCACGAGACCTGGGCACAATATGGGGGCTTTCCCCATGTATGGGGATTTTAATATCCCTGATGATGTCATAGTGATGTCACGAGACCTGGACACAATATTGTGAGTAACGATTGTCAGTGACAGATTTGAGTGACAATGACGTGACGTGACATGACAAAAATGCAAAAATGTTTCATAGTTATCCTTGACCTTCGGTCGCAAAAAATATATAAACAAATTATATATGCATTACTCTTTCAAGAGATTTAAAAACGTTTTGAGTTATTATGACATACAGTAGTAAGGCTGATTGGTTCATATCATTGGCTGAGTGGCAACCCTGAACGAACCCTATTGTGTGTGTTCCTTTGTCTGTTACTATCCATTTTGAAGCCTACAAGTGGCCCATGGATTGTGTATCTTGACTGAAATTGTCTCCGCCAGGCCAAAAAATAAATGAATAATATCCAGTAAGACGCCCTGAGGGCGAGAGGTGAAGTATTTGATCTATTGTTAAACAGAGAGGACCTGTCAATGATTCATTTAATCTCTTCATAGGTCTACACTGTTCGCAAGCTGTTTGACGACAAGAGGAGAGCCTTCACATAGACCCTTATTGAGCCATGCTGCACAACAGAAGATGGGTAGAGAAGGGAAAGCCAATCTATGAAAAAAGCACCGACATGGGTGCCCAATCAGGTCCTGTTATTCTTTACTGTTTTTCACACAGCCTTCTGGCATCTCAGTCAGCTTAGCTGACATTTACAGTAGGCTTGGGGTTTACATGAGACACTGTTGCTGGCATTACATTATTTGCATCATTAACTGGAGAAGCCAGTCTTAGATGGGGTTTAGATGGTTTCTGTGAACAAACTGATTTTGAACAATAGGGTATAATACTTGCTAATTAGAATAGGTGAATAGTTGAAGGAGAAGTTCAGTGCCAGTGTCAAATCTAAACATTAGAAGTAATCATTTGAAAATCGCGAGGGGGGGGTAACCTAAAAGAAGAAAACACAAAAAAACAGTGACAAGAGTGCTCTCTTAGGTTCACATGTTTTTTTTCTTTTGACCACACACTTTGGGTTATATCTGCGAGATGTTAAGAAACTTGTTTACTTGGTAATTTTGCAATTCTGCGCCATTGTACAAGGTCACACAATACTCACAACTTAGTTTGGTCTCATGCATGTAACTCTCTGAAGACAAACGTAGAAGGACAAACGTAGAAGTTTACTAGTACAATGTGGTATGTGCAATAAATGTACTATGCTCTTCCTGAATCCTGACAGTATAATGGCTGTGGTGTCACACCTGTAATGGACCTATAGCCAGTGGTGGACAATAACTTACTTGAGTACTGGTTCATTTCAAATAGACTCTATAATATTTCTAGGGAGGAACTCTTGCCATAATTCAAATATAGTGAAAACTATCTAATCTAGATCTGCTATTTTCACTGTTTTGAAAATGTTCTGATTTGGGGTAGAAAGTATTCTATAATACAGCAAAGCCTTGATATTAACAAGAAATTTTACTTTGTAATTTGTACTTTTGAATACTTTAATGTTTACCCGAGTATATATTTTGTCCACTACTGCCTATTGGTCCAGCTATGTACTGAGTAGCAGCCTTACTGAGGGTTAGTTTTGACATTGCTACTGATTTCTTATATTTTCTGTTGACAAGTCATGTCAACCTGGAATATCGTTCCAGTGGTATGGAGGTTGCTGGTTTGATTACTGTGTGTGTGTGTGTGTGTGTGTGTGTGTGTGTGAAGGTAATTTTGAGAGTGTGTGTGTGTGTGTGTGTTACAGAAAACATGTTTTCATGTTGTGTTTTCAGGCAATCAGTTATGTCTTTTTGTGGTGTAATGTAATATGACATTTTGATTGTACTCTGAACAGAGCTATTAATGAGTTTTACTTAGAGCAAACTTTCATTACATACTGTACATAATCATGAAGATCATGACGTTGTGTGGGAGTCTGCTTTTAAAGGCATTTTACATACACATTAATAAAAAAAAAAACGAAGTAAATTTCAGTTGTGTTATTAACGTTGATTGACATGTTTTATATGTTGTTTGTCTGCCAAAATAATTATGTGAACAAAGACGAAGCTATAAATTGAGTACTGAATGTATAAATCTTTCCACAATTTCATATTTAGTGAAGTTGCTCCCTCCAGTGGTTATCTTCAATTCAGCTGAGAAGACTATGCTTAGCCCCAGGGCTTCCCAAATCCAAACCTGAAAAGACTAACAGCCGAGCTACACCAGGCTTTTAAGCGTGCTAGTATACGGGGCTTGTGTGTACGTGTTTTACGCACACGCGCACTCTGTAGCTCAGCCGTGAAGCAGGGATACAGTAACTCATAGAAGATTGAGGAACATGGCATGTGTAGATTGTAACCAGTGGTGTATTAAGTAACTAAGTACACTTACTCAAGTACTGTACTTAAGTACATTTTTGCTGTATTTGTACTTTACGTGCGAGTATTTTCAATTTCCAATACTTTTACTTCTTCTCCCCTACATTTCAGATCCAAATATTGTACTTTTACTCCTTGACAATTATTTGACAACTTTAGTTACTACAGTAGTTAACTTTGTAGATTCAGATATTATTACAAAACATACATTAACCACTTCAATGGAAAATAGACGATCTACAAGCTCACATTGCGACACAATGTGAGCTATCATCAATTTGAAAACTTGTGAAATGGGACATTCTGCACAATGAGTACTTTTACTTTTGGTATGTTTAGTACATTTTGAAGCCTATACTTTCAAGTACATTTTGAATTCCGGACTTTTACTTGTAATGCAGTATTTCTATATTGCAGCATTGATATTTTTCCACCACTGATTCGTAACATGGTCTCAGGTCAGGTGTACAATCTGTGGATGTGTGTAGAGATGGATGGACAGAAATCACAACACATTGAAGCTCAGTGGAATATATCAAGTAAATACATCAGCCACCACAACACGCATTTGTTGTATCCCTTTATTATGTGTTTGTACACACCTTCCTGAAGTAACCCATGAATCATACACATTTTAGTTTGTTAAGGCTTTTCAAGCACTGCTTCGATACATAAGGACAGCTTTGGATGTAAGAGGCACTTGGTTCCTAGGTTTTAAGAATTTCTTAAAAGGAAAAAAACTTTTACTGCATAGAGCAATGATGGAGTAGAAAGGCAATAAGATTAGAGATTACTGAAGATTATTGTCAGTTGACTGGATAAAGTCACAATTACCTGAACTAATGGACAGTAAGCTCACCAATAACTAACACTCAATAATGTACTCAAAAACATTTCCTCCCCTGCCCTGAATATGATTGGTCAGTAAAGTAACCAGAGTTTATATTTATAGGCTGACAATGAGTCAATAAATGCACTGATCAAACTAATTAACCACTTCAGTCCTATACGAGTATACTTGGTCATAAGACAACAGTGAAAATATCCTATCTACAAGCTCACAACGTGCCACATAATAGGGACTATTTAATTTGTGCTATTTCGAAAAATGTAGAATTCATTTTTACTTAATTAGGGATGCCAGGTTTAAAGTGGTTGAGCGCACACAGTATTGAGGCAGACTCATTTCATTGCTTACTTGCCTAGAACACTTATATTTGAGCAAAACCAGCATTTAGCATTTCCAGTCATCAGCGCTTAGAAACAATTAATATGAAATTCTTGTTTGCCAGCATTCCAAGTAAATTAGTGTATGATGTAACTAACCAAAATCGGATAATCTAATACGGTACATTTCTTTCAAATATTAACATTAAAAAGGAGTGTTTTCTTGCAAACAATAATTGTGCAGCATTATCATTGCATAAACATGTTAAACGTCACTCTTTTCAGAAATGTTTCATTATTTCCAATAAAGTCAGCGAATATTAGGTTCAATGTGATTTCCTGGTTTACAACTGGAATGTCAAGAAAGTAATTACTCTCACCCTTTTCATAATGCAGAACACTTCATGGATGTTAAACATAATTAAAAACAAAAAACAAAAAACAAAAAAACAATCAATTTCATAGATGATGCTTCAGAAATGCAGGGTATGGGTATAACAGCCTCAGATTACAAATGTCAACAATGCAAGAAGTAAGAAGATACATCAAATACATAAAAGGACTTCAAACCCCCACAACAGAAATATAGGAACATGTGCAACATGTAAACATAGTTTACATGATGAGGTACAGATTATAAAGGAATGCAATGGTAAAGTGTGCATATGTGTATATAAATGCACAAGTGTGTGTGTGTGTGTGTGTGTGTGTGTGTGTGTGTGTGTGTGTGTGTGTGTGCGCGCGACATATGTGTGTGCGTGCGTGTGTGTGTGTATGTGTCTTTAGTCAAGCAGGGATGGCTCTGAAGGACGTATGATTGTAGGTCGGTTGGGAGCAGATGGAGGTCTTCTGCTGCAGAGAGACGCATAGAGAGAGAGAGAGAGAGAGAGAGAGAGACAGACAGGGAGGGAGGGAGGGAGACAGACAGGGAGACAGGGAGACGGGCCGGGGGTGGAGCAAAAATAAACATGCACGGCAAAATTATTAGCTATTGTCGTGGAATTCTGTATCAATTAGTAATTGTTGAGGCAAATAGAGTCAGATACACTTCACATCATACATAAGTTTAATACATTATCTCATGGGAGAAGTACATTAAACATTCAGGGTGGTGGTACAGTAGTTTATATTTATATATATTGAGATTGAGATTCAATTTATTGTCAATGTACAGTACAAGTACAGCACAGCGAAAAGTATTTTCGCATCTCACCAATAGTGCAAACATGTCAGTAAGGAGGTGGATACATTAATTACAGTAGTACAGTACATATCTAACTATAAATGCACAAGTCTGTGTGTGTGTGTGTGTGTGTGTGTGTGTGTGTGTGTGTATGCGTGCATGCGTGAGTGTGTGGGGTCCTACCTTGGGATGCCTGGGGGCAAGGCTGGGGGTACACGGGCCGGTCTGGAAGGTATGAGGGGAGGGGCGGCGCCATTGTTGGGGTCTGGGCCGGGTCTGGAAGGGATGGGTGGTGCTGCAAAGGCAGGTGAGGGGTTGAGAGGCGGCGGAGGGCCCGGAGTGGGCCCCCTTACTGCTGGGGGGCGGGTTGGAGGTGGCGCTGTAGCTGGCGCAGGGCGGGACGCTGGGGGAGGACTGGATACCAATGATCAGTTTAATTTACAAACATACTGTAGATATCGTTTCTGTCGGGCAGAAAGCTTGCATGTCCGATTGTCCATACTTCAAGTTTTTACTTTTTTCCTAATTTTACTAATTCGTCATACTACAGTGTCACACAAAAGTAGCAGAAATCACCATCTACAAACTCACAAGGCGTCAGATTGCAACATTTTGTGAGCTTGTAGATGAGCTAATTTTGAAATTCCAGTTCAAAGCGGTTAAGTCTGGCTGTGCTTTTATGTATAAATATTCAACCAAGAGTATTAACTAGAGCGTGTGACTAAATAATGACTACATAGGATTCAAAGAATCCTAAACATATATTTCTGTATCTCTGATTGTCGACAGAAACACAGGTTATTTTTTCCACATGTAAGGCTTCCACCAGGCGACGACGATATGCATCGAAGACATGATACTGACCACCTTGAAATTGGATAGTTTGGAAGCGCTCGTTTTCAATAACGCAACGTCTTGCAGCGTCCTGCATTATGTGCAATTTAGAAACTGGTGGTATGCGAAACCGGCGAGTGATTTCCAACAAGCTCTTCCAAACTCCAATGCTCCATGCTGCTCAATGTTTTGCCCCTCAGTCTAGAGGGAAAAACTTCTCACGGTGGAAAAGTGATGCATGTGCATACTCTCCATTCTTAGTAAATATTTTTTGTAAGCCACAGTATTCATTTTGGAACTGAGCTGGGAAAGAATGTCTACGCTACGGTATGTTCAGGCTTCTGTCCGTACATACAGTCCTATACATGTCTGTGTGTGTGCACTGCTGTATTACCTGGGCTCTTTAGCCAACCAGCTGTTATCCACCGGCGGTGGTAAGGGGGCAGTGATGGTGGTGGTGCTGATGTCCCCTATGATGACTAGGGCCTCCTTCAGGGCGTGGTACATCCTCAGCAACTCGTCTCTCCTCTGGGCCTGGTCTGCTGACTCCTCCATCAGGCTGTTCTGGTCTCCGGCAGAGTACAAGTAGGCCAGCAGCTCAGAGTGGATGAAGTCCTTAGCCTGTGGGGTCGATACATCATCTTACTATAAATGCGCCACGTCTCTCTGTGTGTGTGTCTGTCTGTCTGCGTGTGTGTACGGTTGTAATGCATCTAACTCGAGAACCGTTTGCCCCACCGACTTCAAATTCGACACACGTGTTCCACACCCTCGCAGGGAGTGCAGTGCTCAGTATCGAGTTGGTCGGACCCACGGTTCTCCAGAACCACCACAAAAAGCTCTGGTCAGGCTCTGCCAGTGGGCCTAATCAGCCTAAATCCCCTCACCTGTGCAATTTCCAGCCCACACCTGCCAATTGACCAGTCCACTTTTCACAGTCACTCTTCAGACACAGGCAGACAGACAGATAGAGATCTCCATGTGGGACACAGACAGATAGTTAAAACGGGTGCTATGACAACGGGTATTATTAGGTTCCCAAGTTGCATCGCTCTCAAGTAGGCCGGCCCGACGGGCACGTACAGGTCTAGTGTACACAATACAGAACAGCAGGTCCTAATGGACATACAGCAGCCATTTTTCTCTAAATTCATACCAAATGTGGTGGTGAACCTCATAATAATAAAATAATAATAATTTTCCACACATAATTATGTAGTTGCTCTAATACAAAGTTAGCAAGTTGCTCATAAGAAACAAGGGAAGGTAGAGAGAGAGAAAGAGATAGAGAGTTAAGAGGGTGAGAGATAGAGAGAGATAGGTAAAGACGGTGAGAGATAGAGAGAGAGAGAGAGAGAGAGAGAGAGAGACATACGCTGTTTATCATGAGATGCATGATGGTCTTGGGCATGAGGTCTCTGATGGACTTGTTGACGATGCCGATGTAGGAGTCCACCAGGTTACGGATGGTCTCCACCTGCCTCTCCAGCTGAGGGTCCATGGACACAGTGTCCCCTGGATAATTCACCTCCTCGCTGTCAACCTGCATGAGGGAGGTGGTGGTGGGATGGGAGGGAGGTGGTGGTGGGATGGGAGGAGGTGGTGGTGGGATGGGAGGCAGGCGTAGGTTTAGATTGAGGACTCAATGAGGGAGGTGGTGGTGGGATGGGAGGGAGGCGTAGGGTTAGATTGAGGACTCAATGAGGGAGGTGGTGGTGGGATGGGAGGCAGGCGTAGGTTTAGATCAGACATTCAGATGAGAAAGATGAAAGCCATAATGGAGCAGATGTCAGTATTTCTTTGGGTCTATTAACCATATACAGACTACAGAGTACATTCACACCATGGTCATTTCGTCTTCTTATATATGAGTTAGGGTGAGGTTTCCCCACCCAGAGAGTGATGTATGAACAAAATGGCCGCTGAGTGAATATAGTCGATCAATGAAGGAGAGGCTACTGGGGCTGCAACTATAATTTTGTTAACGATTATTGTATTGATTTATTCTTAGATTAAACAAATAAGAGGTTTTCTTTTCATATTTGTTTGTGTGTGTTCTCGTGTGTGCATGTGTCTGAACTTCTCCGCACCTGGTCTTTTTCAGGATAAACTCCAGCTCTGAGAAAGGAGGCCTTCCAACTGTCTACATCTTCCTGGGTATCACAGGCCAGTTCAATCTGACGCAAGTCCTTATAAACATTCCTGTAACACACAAGTGCGCTCGCACACACACACACACACACACACACACACACACACACACACACACACACACACACACACATACACACACACACACGGCAAAAGGAAATATGAACAAAAGGACAGGAACAATGAATTGTCTGTAGTGCCCCGTTTGCACACGGAAACTCCATACACACCTCTGTTCAGTGTTGAATATAGCGAACACATGCTTGCTGGACATGAAGCCCTTCTCCATGTCTCTTAGCTTCAGGTTGTCCAGAGGAAGCATGTACTTCTTCTCTTTCTCCTGTGGAAAGGCAGGCACGCGTTTGATGATTGATGTAGGAATCATCACAGCTCACATGCATGCATTCATGCATAATTTGCATATGTGTACAAATAATTTGATTGAAAAGTCATTTTTGTCCAATTTTGAAAGCCAAAGGATTTGCATGTCCACGCACCACGCACGCACCACGCGGCACGCACACACACACACACACACAAACACACACACACACACACACACACACACACACACACACACACACACACACACACACACACACACACACACACACACACACACACACACACACACACACACACACACACACACACACACACACACACACACACACACACTCTTACCTCCTCGTCCTTATACCAGGAGAATGATTCTGCTGTCAGGACAAACCAGTAGTCCTTGGAACCTCCCTTCATGATGCTGATGTTGATAGTGAGCCAGCCCCTTCGAATCACCTGAACACAAAACTCCACCAGTTTACAGCTGTTTCTAAACTGTCTGACACATCAACACTAAATCATTAATGTAGCCTACTTTAACCATGCTTGGACCCTACTGTCCCTATTTTGGGCAAGTCATTATACAGTATGGCGGATATTTTGTGAAAATAGCAGATACACAAGCTTGTGACGGGTTGTGAACTTGCAGATCGGCTATTTCTGCTACAGTATATATAGAAATACAAGTGTAAAACTCCACAAACAAGACTGACAACACTGAACATATTCACTGTTCCGTGTCGGCTCTAATAACATGTCAGCAAATTAAATTCAACATTCAGAAGAAGCACAACCATACGTGTTTGAAAATGTGCATATTGTGGTGCGATATACAAAGACATACTCATCAAGCATAGAACAAGGCCCATGATATCACACCCCAAACACAGAGCAACGAAAAACACCAAGGACACACTCTCATAAAATCACCTTCTCTTCATCCATCCAGCCGCCCGACTGACGGGCAAGGTGACAGAAAGGACAGAGACAGACAAATACGTAAGCTGACATTTTAGTTTGCCCTCATATGCCAGTCTGGGCTGTCCAAGCTGTATGTCATACACTCTCTTTCCTCTTTCAGGAAAACATATAACGTCTTCTCTGAACTACTTTCAACCTGGCGCCTATACACACGCTGCTGCGCGTCAGATGTACTGACAAGTACTAGAAAAAGAGGTCATATCACTCCTCCATTGGCCTCTGCTGTCTGCACTGGCTCGTGGTAAAATAGAGAATCAAATTTAGTATTCTCCCCCTCACCTACAAAGCTCTTAATGGTCAGACACCATCATATGTTTAAGAGCTCATTGTGCCTTGTAACTGCTAGAACATGCTCAGTATGTACGTTTTCTTGAGGTTCCTGGCTAGAATATCTAAGAAGAGTAGATCAAGGAGGAAGAGAATTCACGTATCAGGCTCCTCAACTGTGGAATGTTCTCAGTTTTGGTCCGTGAGGCAGACACCCTTTCTATTGTACGTTTAAGACTAGACTAAAAACTTTCCTTTTTGATGAAGCTTACAGTGAGACTTAAAGGACCACTTCACCACTTTTCAACTTCTCTTCCTATAATTGGTCCTCACTAATGTTCATGATAAAATACCACCATTTTTTCCTACTCAGTCTGTGTCTCATAGAAAGGCTGTGGGCAGTTCAGAAACCCGTCCACCAGTGACATCATCGATGGTGAATCCAAGCTAATAGAAACAGCAGGCTTTCTTTTCCTGAAAAGTTGCAATGCAAAAGTTGAAGCCATCGTTCTCACGATAATACAAATCTAAATATATTTTAAAACAAATCTTGTTTAAAAGAAAATCTGCCTAATGATGATGTCACTGGTGGATGGGTGTCCGAACTGCCCAAAGCCCTCCTATGAGACACAGACTGAGTAGGAAAAAATGGTGGTGTTTTATCATGAACATTAGTGAGGACCAATTATATGAAGAGATGTTGAAAAGTGTTGAAGTGGTCCTTTAATATGTGTAGTTTCAAATACCTGATTAGGCATAACCCTCTTCTTGCTGGTGTTCGTAGCAGTCCTTTGCTGGGCACTGCAGGAGCAGGAGGGACATTACACAAGTACATACAATTTACAATTTAGGCATTTAGCAGACGCTCTTAATCCAGAGCAATTTACATTAAGCAAGAACAAAAAAGCATGGGAATACATCACATAAAAAAGCATTTATCATGAAATATGCGTACCGTAAGCTAAGAACGTAACAGTGGAATATCTATATAATGAAACTATACATATAAACTATACATATACTATGCTATACATATGTAATATGATGTGCTATGACTACATACAATGCAATTATAGTGCTGTCTACATAACATGCTATAAGTCTGTATCAAATTATATCTAAGTCTACAGAAATGCTATCTAAGGGGGTAGGGTAAGTGCTATGGGCCATGATGGAGTCTGAAAATGTGGGTTTTCAGACTACGGCGGAAGATTGGGAGTGATGCTGCAGTTCTGACTGCAACGGGAAGTGCATTCCACAGTTTTGGAGCCAGAAGGGAGAAGAGTTTGGGACGTGTGGAGCGTTGTCCCGGCGTTTTTAGTAGGGTTCAATCATACTTGCAAGATATGGGGGAGCCATATCTTTGGTTGCTTTGAATGCCAGCATCAGAGTTTTGTATTCTGTGTGGGCAGCGACCGGGAGCCAGTGGAGGGAGCGGAGCAGGGGGGAGACATGTGAGAATTTTGGCTGGTTGAAGACCAAGCGAGCTGCGGCATTTTGGATCAGTTGGAGATGCTTAAGTGCACTCAAATAGCACTCAAATAATAATAATAATTTGTAACATGTTCAAACAAATAATGAAAATAATGAATACAAGAATACTGAGTTAGCAAGCCTAATATCCATAGGCAAGTTGTTCCACACAATCTAGTAGCCCTAGTAGCAAATGCCCAAAGACAGATGCCCTTTTGCCATCTGTCTTTTAGACTTTGGAACAGCCAGACGGGTCATGCCAGAGGATCTGAAACAGTGCTCTTGAATTCAAAGTAGGAAGGGGCAAGACTGAGATGTGCTTTTAGCAGATAATTTGCAAAATCTAAAAGTAATTTCTAAAACGAATCAGTAAAGGGAGGATCAATGGTTCTTTCTTTTTTTTTTTACTTTAAATTTGTATCCCACGATTTTGCAACCAATTTTTTTCTATCTTATACCTGACTACCTACTAGTAAAACCAGCTGTACTCTAATGAGGGACTATCTTATACCTGACTACCTACTAGTAAAACAAGCTGTACTCTAATGAGGGACTATCTTATACCTGACTACCTACTAGTAAAACCAGCTGTACTCTAATGAGGGACTATCTTATACCTGACTACCTATTAGTAAAACAAGCTGTACTCTAATGAGGGACTATCTTATACCTGACTACCTACTAGTAAAACCAGCTGTACTCTAATGAGGGACTATCTTATACCTGACTACCTATTAGTAAAACAAGCTGTACTCTAATGAGGGACTATCTTATACCTGACTACCTACTAGTAAAACCAGCTGTACTCTAATGAGGGACTATCTTATACCTGACTACCTACTAGTAAAACGAGCTGTACTCTAATGAGGGACTATCTTATACCTGACTACCTATTAGTAAAACCAGCTGTACTCTAATGAGGGACTATCTTATACCTGACTACCTACTAGTAAAACCAGCTGTACTCTAATGAGGGACTATCTTATACCTGACTACCTACTAGTAAAACCAGCTGTACTCTAATGAGGGACTATCTTATACCTGACTACCTATTAGTAAAACCAGCTGTACTCTAATGAGGGACTATCTTATACCTGACTACCTATTAGTAAAACCAGCTGTACTCTGCCTACATAATCAAATCCAGAGATACGCACTCTACACTTCTCCGTAATCTTGAATATAATTCTATGATGAAGGTGTCTTACTTGGCAAAACCAATGAAGTCCTCGTGGTTGGTGTTGATGTAGGAAAGCTCAACATCAATCAGCAGCAGAACCTGCCTCAGCCAAAACATGAGTTGATTACGCAGGCATAACATGCAAATACATGCAAATACTATATGCCTCCCTACTGTAGCTCTCTCACTTGCGCGCGCACACACACACACACACACACACACACACACACACACACACACCTTTTTTAACGCATAATTGTTACAATGATGATATTACCGTAATTGTAATTGTTGTAGGCCATTGTGTGTTATGCCTTGTTATAAGAAAATAAGGACACACGCACACACACACACACACACACACCTGGTCTTTGGTCTTGCCGTCTCTCTCTCTGACGTAAGTAGTGACAATTCTCTCAATCTCCTCTCTCAGTCGAGGGTATGAGTTCACCTGCGGTACACGCACGCACACACGCACGCACGCACGCACGCACGCACGCACGCACACACACACACGCACACACGCACACACGCACACACGCACACACACACACACACACACACACACACACACACACACACACACACACACACACACACACACAGCTGCAGGTACTGGCACTACATGGTACTGTGTACACTCATGCATGCCTACAGTGTTGCACCAAAACACTACTAAGAAAGCAATGGCAGCTGTGAGCTGTACCCACCCAGTGACTGTAAATATTAACACAAAAACATGCAGGTCATTCTTTTGTGCAGCCAGGCAAGCATCGGGGATTGGAAGTATTCAGGGATGCACTAAGTATTCCACTATTAGCTTGAGGTGGGGAGCATCATATTCTGTAATGCTGAACTGAGATAGCCTTGAGTATAGCCTGATAATATCACTGTGAATCTGCCTGGGGCAATTTGCATTGCAAAGGCAGCTTCGTCTGGCTACGCAAGGATAGAACTGAGACCACAGCCGTGGATTTCATCATTTCAAATACGTACATTTATTATTTAAATCACTTTCACCCTGACGCCGATATTTAGTTTGGGCATATGTGAAATCTGTCAATTAATAATAATACAGAAAAGTCTCAGAAGTGGTGAAAAGTTCACAAAGTACTGCAGAGCAGCAATTTTTACAATTTATTTGAAATAAGGCTTGGTTAAGCTACAGAACAAACATGACAGCTGTTTAATTATTTCAAGCTGATAGTGGACTTCAGGAAAAATGTAATAAGGTGCGTTGAAAAAAGTTAGAGTCCAGAAAATGAAGATAAGTTTGTTGATCGGTCATATGAAGAGGTGAAGATTGGATAAAGTAGGGGTGGATGGTTATTTGATTTCATGGCCAATAACACAGGTCACAGGTATATGAAAAAGTAGTGTCAGAGACACACAAAAAATACCTTTCCTCCTTGACAACACAGGGTGAAAGACAGCCACCCTACTCTTGTGGTAGTGACATTTCTTTTTTTTAAATTATTTGTAACCCATTTTTTCACCCAGTGTGAATTATCGAATGTAATCCTGGGCGCTACACGTCCTCTGCCAACCTGGGGGGGCAGCTGACTGACCTCATGCTTCCTTCTATGCACGAGGAGTCCAAGCTGCTTCTTTTCACCTGATAGGGGAGTTTCCCCGGCCGGACGTTGCGCGTGGAAGGAACACGTTATTTTCCGACCAGTTCCTTTCCCCTCCATCAGGCGCCCCGGCTGGCCAGGGGGAGGTAGTTTAGAGACCAGGATTACTGCATGTTTTTGTGAGGGTACCTACCCTAGGGGACACGGGGAGAACATGCAAACTCCACACAGAAAGGCCCTTTCTGATGACGCAGAGGAGGGAACACCAGGAATCGAACCCAGGACCTTCTAGCTGTGCGGCGACAGCACTACCGACTGTGCCACCGTGTAGTGACATTTCTAAGAAGCATTTTAATTATTATTTTTGTGAGTAAGGAGATCTCATTGGATAAGATAAGTGAGGCAGGGTGTGAGTGGTTGGTAGGAACATCATGGGGTGGGGGAGCACAATCAAAGGGGGATGAAGCCTTCTGGATAGGTCAGTTCAACACCAACACAAGGACAGTCATCCACTCAGCTGCAGTGAGATGGATAGCAAGTGAGGGTGAATTAAGCCTTTTAAACAAGCAACCCAGGGTTATTATACTGTAGTTATAGTTTACTGAGATCAAAATAAAAGCAAGGCTTTCAAAAAACCACAACTAACTGAAACTGTATTTTGTGTTTACAAATGAACTGAGGAAATGTCCTTAGTTGTAGGCTGTCAGTATCCAGTTGCCCTGGCTACCCCATATTACAATAGAAAACTAAAATGAACACTAAAACTATTAAAACCTCAACTAAAACTAAGCGTTTTTTTTCACACAATAAAAACTAATCTAAACTAGAACCCCCACTATAAAAAACAAATCAAAATTAATGTCAAAACAAAATAGAAATAAAGGTAATGAAAAATGCTAAACTATAATAACCTTGCCCAGGGGTAGAGGTGACTAGACGGCAGACATAGATATCTGCCATTTGTCTTTGATGCTTGTTTCGACTTGCTTTCTATGACTCTTCCCTTTTCATGTATCAATGCTTTGCTATGGTCTGAATTGAGTGCATTCCCTTTGTTCTGGCTTCTGTCCCTCCACTTACACTCTATGTTTTCTATTACTCTGTTGTACCAGTTTACCTTTTCAGAGCACTTCCTGATCAGTGCGGCAAGCTCACAGACGACCAGGTCAACACATTTCAGACAGGGGTCTTTCAGCTTAATGATCTGCTTTTTCACTATGGCTTCAAACGCCAGGTCTGGAGTGAACAGGCCTGTCCTGTGGTGAGGCATCATGGGAGTTTGAGTTTTAATGGAAGGTGAGGGAGAACGTCACGGTGAAGAGTACAGGCGAGGAATGGAAAAATGGGAAGCCAGAACCGTTTGGAACGGTTTGAAAAGGGAGAGAATGATACAAAGTTTAAAGGACAAGAATGAGAATAGCAAAAACAGACTGGCATTTAGGTCAAGTTAATTCTACAACATTTCTTCTAAACAAGGACAAGTTGAAGATTTCCCCAAACACTTAGAAGCCAGGAACTGCTTAAAATAATTATACCACCCAAACATAATTACACTGAGCAGTGCATACATTTCGTTGTGTGTGCAATGTGTGGTTGTGCACGTGCATGCGCGCATGCGTTTGTGGACGTGCAATCGTGCATGCTTCCACTTCTCACAGTGGCGACCTGTAGCTTAGCTAAAAAAGAGGAGAAAGTAGCCCATGTGTTTTTACACTAAACACCCCAACAGAAACACCACACCAATGCACTGAGATGCAGCCAGAGCCACAATGGACTGTACCGATGGGTTTTGCTGTACCGATGCCTAACAGTAGAGAACAGAGTGGAACAAACTAGGTTCTCCATCTTAACTGGTGGGCATCAGCTCTAAGGCAATGGTTCTCAAAGTGGGGTCTGGGGACCCCCAGGGGTCCTTGGGGGGTTCCAGGAGGTCCCCAACTAAATTATTGATAGTTAGGAACCAAATAGACCCTTATGTGTATGTAACTCTGAAGAGAGTGTACAAATGGAACCAAATGGACCCGTTCCATTTGGTTCCATGTACACTCAGAGTTATGGGGTCAGACCAAACTGGGAGTCCTTGAACTTAAAACGTTTGAGAATCACTGCTCTATGGTTTGGTGGTGGCAGCCGGGCAGGCAAGGGGCGGTTGACCATGCCGTAATACCTTATTGGTGCACTGTCTGACTGTGTTGATGAGCTCCTGGATGACCAGGTCGATGCATTTCACACAGGGCGCTTTCAGCTTAATGATCTGCTTTTTCACTATGGCTTCAAACGCCAGGTCTGGAGTGAACAGGCCTGTCCTGAAGGACGCAACGACAGAGACAGACACAGGGACAGATGGAGACATGGAGAAGGGCCGGGTCTGGGATGCACACACAGGCCTGTCCTAAAGGACGTAATGACAGGCGGACGGACACACAGACTGATGGACGCATGGAGCGGGAGGGACAGATGCACGAGAGGAGAGAGGCACACAGATGGAGAGGCGAGGCTATTTACAGTAGTTCAAAAGGACAGGACAGCAAGGACGGAATGAACAGGCAATGATACAGACCAAGAGAGATATTGTAGAGATAGAGAGAGAGAGAGAGAGAGAGAGAGAGAGAGAGAAAAGCGGAGGAAGACAAACATACATGGAAATGGGATAAGTGAAAATTGAGGGCAGTTCAGAAAATGTGGAAAACATGGAGAAATGGAGAAAACAAGATGAGCACAGAGTAATTTCGGCCTGTATCACCTTGCAGGGGTAGACAGCTACACAAACAAGCTCACAGACACAGACAGACTGGCAGACACAAAGATGACGAGAGCCAGTGTATAAAAGGAATGGGGTGTTTTTCTGTCAACTTGCCTGACTCCATGGATGTTCTTGATGGCGTAGCTGATCTCTCTCCTCAGTTCTTTTTCATCAAACTCCATCTGACACACACAAGCATGCACACACACACACACACACACACACACACACACACACACACACACACACACACACACACACACACACACACACACACACACACACACACACACACACACACACACACACACACACACACACACACAATTTCAAAATGTCACCAGATAAAAACATGCACAAATTACAATAACACATATTATATTATGCAAGTTTGGAACATGTAGTATGTGTTAAAATGTTAAGACCTCATAGTTACAAAAAAAAGCATGCCACATTTTACCTTGACGAGTTCGAAGGGGAAGCGCTCATGAAAAATGCGGTTGATCTTGGCTCCACCAGACAAGTTGGAGGTGTCCACCTGATCTCCAGATCCCTCAATGCACTTCTCAAAGTCCACGCCGAACTGCTGCACCATCCTGTACCATGTTAACACGGAGCAAAATGGATTTCCATTTTGGAATGTGTTTGTGCATACTTGCAAAAGTGGGTACAGATGTCGACTATGCATACTCCTATTTGTAATGTAAGCCTTGGAACGTGTATATAAACATTTATAAATGTAATGGGCATAGTGGCAAGAGTGAGGTGACTTTTTCATTATTTCTTACATGTCTCTAAAATGAAACTTACCATGAATGGCCTGAACAAATAACAAAGCCAAACAGTTTGCCAAATACTGCTGTTTCAACTGTCAAAGGCAGCTTGGCTGTGTGGAGGAGAAGGTGCAGTGACGTAAATGGACCTTTTTCCACATGGGTTTTCAGATCAAAGGGGCCTGCCACGAGTGTGGCCCAATGTGTGTGCGTGTGCGAGCTCAGCGTACCTTTCTCCTAATTTCGTGTTTCCCCATATTTAACGTGTTGAATTAAGCTGAATCAATCTCTGTCATTTCCTGACTAAACATAAAACAAATCCTTGCCAGTCGGAGTGGCCCCTTGCGGTGAAATCCTGCATATGGGTTTACATAACCCAGCAACCCTAGGTAAATTATACCACTGAGAAGGTGCTATATGTTCCCTTCGGTGTCCATGAATTGTCTAACCCTGTCACATTTGTTTGTTTCCCTGTTAAGTTACACAGTATTTGATGTGTAACATCAAATTGGCAGCGGTGGCCGAACGGTTTGCGGAGCGGTCTTGATACCGGAAGGTCGCCAGTTTGTATCCCCGGACCGGCACGTTAAAATTACCACCGCTGAAGTGCCCTTGAGCAAGGCATTGAACCACTACCATGAAATGTTCTATGAGCAGGGCCTGGCTGTAAACAAGTATCTGATGCTTAGTCCAGTTACCCTGGGTAAATATAGTAACTTTGCTTAACTTTGCTTTGCATTCAAATAAAGTATTAAAATGTGTATGTACTGACTGAAGCAGTGCTTTGGTCTTCCGTGTTGGATCATCAGGGCGATAGTTCTTGTATTCCTCCACCTCCTTCTCCAGCGACAGCATCTGGCTTTGTAGCTTGTTACGTAACCCTGGCAATGTGTCCCGGATGTGATTGGTCAGTTGCTGAGGAGGGAAAAAGTGAAGAAAGATCAAGAGTTAGACAACAATAATTAAAGTAGAAAAAATTAACGTGCAAGACAAGTTTAAGTTTACCATTTTTAATCTGATGTGTTTTGGAACAAGGCCTTTAAGTTAAAATGCATGTACATTTTCTTTACATCATACATTCTCTTTTTACAATCATCCCCAGCTGTGGGGTGAGGTTCTTACTTGGGTGTGACAGTACGTAATGACAGACAATACAATTAGGCAGTTATTACAACAACTTCTATTACATTTGCATGAGTATTGATCAAGCTGTATAAACTGGGTATTTCACTCTAATTTCATGTGTTCATTTTTTGGAAGGCATTTATTGTACAGTTGGTGTTTGTTGGCATCTGTCCATCCAGTTTTTGTTTGTAATTCAAATATGTGTGTGATTGTGCACATTGAATGCCACATTTATACTTGGTTCTATGCTGTGTCATGCAAGGAAAATAGCAGATCTACAAGCTCATACGATTGTTTCTGTGTTATTTTCGGTATGTGACTTCCCGGTGTAAATCAGCCTTTACCTGGTTGAGTGTCTTCTGGAGGTGAGGTGTGCCCATACGTTCAGCCATGTGTCTGTAGCCAGGGTGCGACAGGAAGAACTTCCTCTCTGAAGCCAAAGCAACACGGATATCTTTCCTCCCATCAATATCCTTCTGACTGCGGTTCACCACTCCTATGTAGCCTGAAGGGGGCAGTAGTACACACAAAGTTCAAAGGTAAATTTCTGTATCTGCCTGTGTCTGAAGAGGGCAAACTGAGTCCACTTTTCACAGTCAGTCAGTTTGAACTCTTCACACACAGGCATATACAGAGATCTCCATGTGGGACACAGACAGACAATTAAAACGGGTGCTATGACAAGTTGACAACGGGTATTATTAGGTTCCCAAGTTGCATCGTTCTCAAGTAGGCCGGTAGCCGACGGGCACGTACAGGTCTAGTTAAGGAAAAGCCACATGTAAACAGCACGTGGTAGTGGTACAGCATGTTTCTGAACGTGCCAAAGTATCACAAGACTGTCAGTCTGATAACCAAATCTCGCGATACTACCAAGCCAGAAACGATACTTGCCGCTCAATAAAAACGTTATTAGAAAACAAACTATGACATCACGTAAATGATTGACATCCGACAATCCGATTGATTGACAGATCATTGACATGATTGTCCGGTTACCATGGTTACATATGTCTTCTTTTATATTCCTGAACCGATTATATGACAAAGATTGCAATCGTTCAGGTCCAGCTGGCTCTCATTCACTTCACATACACTTTGATGAATGTATGCTTGCATTGATTATAGTATATCGTCCATGTTGGGCAGAAACCTCCATATGTCCTGCAAACAAACTATTTGTGTGTGTGCGTGTGTGCGTGCGTGCATGCGTGCGTGCGTGCGTGTCTCACCCCTGCGCAGTGGCAGCAGTTTGTTCTCCAGAATGTCTCGTGCATCTGTCCCCTCATCCATCAAGTCC
>NC_136809.1:43358918-43483918 GCF_951216825.1 Electrona antarctica
AAAGTAGGACATTGTCCTGGCCGGGCAAAGCCTGTGTAATAAGAAAGCAACAAAGACGTATTTACAACCAAAGTCTTTCTCAAGGAAATATTTCTCCTTGAGCTTTGTAAATGTTTGACAGGTTGTAATGAGCAATACAAATCATTGGGTGCACTTTAAGCTATGGCACTCCTAATGCATGATTTTGGCCTGAGCTTACTTTACTTTAAAACCTATATGTGTTTACTGTTTACTGTACGTCAAATATTATTAAAATACATTATTTTAATAATATTTTAATACATTTGACTATATTATAGTCACATTTTGTCAGTTGTAAACCAGAATTTGATTACATAAACACAGGCTGAATTATGAAATGAGAGAACAGGTGTAAATCACTCCTTTTATGTAAAGAAAAATAAAAGATTAAAAAAAAAGACAAATTCGATGCCTGGCATTTCTAACGGGTAAAAACAGTCGCTGACTAGCTGTGTCTACTGTCCACGTTCAGGGGAGGTGGTCCCTCTGTTCCATAGCTCTAATGCGTTACAATGAAACGCATTAGAGCTATATGGACCAGAGCTAAGGAGGTGGCAAAACCTTTGACAACGCCCCCTCTGACTTTTCGACTTTTTTTCCTCTGCCTCACACTGGCTCACACACTGTCGACCGCGTCAGCGTAAAAAGAAAGCGCGTAACATCTGTTCGTGAATACCACACAGCTCACGAACGGAAATAATTCGTTGGAAAAACCGAACGATGAGCCGCTACATGGACGGACCGCGTAAGTAACCAAGTCCAAGTGCTTAGCTGGCGACTTTTACGCAAGAGCCGTTGCAGACAGTTCGCAACCATGGAAGAAGTATAATAACAAACATGCATAGTCAAAAACAAAACATTATTGATCCCCCATTGATCATCCCAGTGAATATAAATTATACAACCTTACCTCCCAACGAAATTTTCCAAGACAGAGCTCTTCCCTGCGCTCTGGCCGCCGACAACCGCTATTTGTGGCAGGTCTAAATTGACGCTCTGTCCGATGGAACTGAATGCGTCTTGGAGCTTGTTGATGAGGGGAATGAGGTCTTCCATCCCCGAGTTCCCCATCGCGGCACCTCGGCCCAGTGGGCTCTCCTGTCCTCCTCGGCTGTCGGTTCAGTTCCCCCGGTGAAGAGACAGCTGGATCTGCGCTTCACTCTTAACTTCCACCAAAACCAAAAGTTGGAACTGAAGCTCCCAATTAACCCTCTATTTGATTGAATACAATTGTATCACAGTCAAGACCACAGTCACCCCTGCAGTAAATATCTGTTACTTACTACTACAGAATACAAAAACTACATTAGACTAAACTTCTGTCATCATCCGGTCAGGCGACATCCAGCCTCCGCCGGAGATTGTGTGGCTCCTCCTTTTGCGATTTCTCCTTCCATTGGTCCAGTACAATGTCTGTCATGTATGGAGTTACATGTAGGTCTATTTCACCAGGCAGGCAGGAGATCATGCATATAGTTGCCAGTCAGACTTATTTTAAATAATGCATGATGAGCATTGAGCACACACACTTCCACAAAAATCCTTTATCCTTTGCCGAGTATTGGCAGCTGGAAGAAAAAGAGACATAGCCTATCTGACTGGAAGTCCTCGCTCTAGTAAATATAGTTACGTTTACATGGATACATGAACATATTATGCATCTACGACTGCGAGCTTAATTTCCACAACTTGAATAAGCCTGTGTTTAATGGTGCAGGTCCACGGAATTAAATAGCACGCCTTGTAAATATAGCTAATGGGGTCATTCCTAGTATTCGGTGCTATTTGTGTCCAGTGTCCCCAAATATGGTTGATAAATCAATTAAAATCTTACTCATGTGTTCACAATGTGATACCTCTTCATTACATGAGGAGTAATGAATGGCCATCTTTAGCATAAAATGTCCCCCCGCCCTGTCTGTTATGTCCAACATTTAGTCCCGGGCCCCTGTTACAGTGTCAATGGATATTTACATGGAACATTTGGAATAATTCATTAAGCTGGACAAATATGTTTTTCTGACAGCTGAACATGTCCTCTTTCAGAAAATAATTAAAAAAAATCCTGTAAAAATATATTTTGTTTTGAAAAAGTTACTAGGCTGAAATAGCACCGAATAGTATAGGAATGACCCAATAGCATTTATTTGGGGGACAAACAATTAATAACATACTGAATAGTCATAGTAAAATAGTCATTGCAAATGAACATTAACACAGAATGGCAGATAAAAGGAGACATTGGCATGGTAAACCAGTGGTCAAAAGACTCACTCAGACTCTCTCAGCAGCAGTGTTGTTCAAGTTACTTAGTAACTTAGTAATTCAGCCAGTAAAAGTAATTAGTTATAGTTAGTTATACTAGTCTGAAAAGTAACTAATTACTTTACTAGTTACTAAATTATGAAAGTAACTAGTTACTAGTTACTTTACAAAAAAAAAATCCAATGGATTTGGATTACATTACGTAACATGGGTAACTACTAACTCACCCATTGAAAACACAGTAACTATAATGGCGTTACTGAATGGGAAAATGTAAAGAGTTACGTTACAAGTTACAGCAAAAAGTAGTTTCTTTATGTAAAGTAATGTAAGGGCGTTTGTTCCAACACTGCAGTATCCTGGATTTATTTAATTTATTGTAGCATATAGAGAGCTTTCTCGGAAGATGTTGGAGTGTGATTGACAGTGGAATATAATATTCACGGTTGGTTCCCTCTGATGAGATATTGACAGAACCCTCCCTCATTGGATCATGCATTGTTGTGGAAACTGACTGTGAGTCTGTGAGGTAGTTTGGATCCGAGGGAGAGCTGAGCTCTATGGAGCTGACAGAGGAATAAATAAGTGCAGTTCCGGACTCTGACTGCTGGGGGCGCTCCTGTACCTCCTAATAGTTATGGTCTGTCTGGGTACCCTGGAGAGGAGAGGGATCTTGGTTATAGCAGTTGTAACCTAAGGTTGTAACACACTCCTGGGTTCTGCAGGACTCTGCCCCAAATTTTCCAGAACGGCCTGTTATAGCGCCACCATGAGGCAGCTTTTCATTTTTTGCACCGATCTGCATGAAACTCCCTAGAGGCCAAGGACAAACCTTTGACCTGCATTTTTCACATCTGCCTTTTATAGCGCCACCAGGAGGCTGACTTTTGTAAAACACATTTTTTATATTACTCCTCCAGATTCTGTCCAAAAATCTCGCAAATCGTTACACAGTATCTCTATAGTCCTGTGCTCAAGATGGACCTGTCCGATATTTCATATTCCATCCTAATTGGCTATAATTTGCTTTCAAAGTTTGCAGGACTGGCCTGTTTTGAACAAGAAGCCTCAAATCATGAATGCAGCGTGCAATTTACGTGAAATCTTTCACGCACTTTCCTACTAGGCTGAGGAATATATCCCACCCTTTTCACATTGGCCTGTTATAGCGCCACCAACAGGTGGATTTTTGCAAAACACATTTTTGGAACAAAATGCCTCAAATCATCCAATTGCCATCAAAGGCTGATTGATTGATTGATTGATTGAGGTGGGGGGGATTCAGATTTTACGGGGGCCAGTTTCGAATTGCAGCCATCCGTAGATGCCCTTTGAGAGCGGTTTTGAAGGAGTCAAGGGATTCACATGTCTTAATGACTGTTGGTAGGGCGTTCCACATTTTGGTGGCATAGGAGCGAAAAGAATTTAGTCCCTTGTTTGTGCCGAATCTGGGTTGTACATGGTTCGTTGCACTCCCTCTGGTGTTGTGGGTGTGGACTTCGTTAACATTAAGGAAGTATCTAGACTGGTACATGGGTATCTTGGTGGAGTATCGAATCTTGTGGACCAGACCCATTGCAAGATGCTGTACTCTGTCGTCGACCCTAAGCCATTCCAGTCTGTCAAAGTGGGCAGGGGTGAGGTGGGTTCGGGGGGTGAGGCCAAGTAGGAGCCTGACCAGTTTGTTTTGGGAAGTCTGGAGCCTAGTTTTAAGGGCCTTTGAGGTGCTGTGGTACCATGAGGTGCATGCATAGTCAAAGAAGCCTTGTACGAGGGCTCCTGTTAAGGTCTTCAAGGTGTTTTTGTTGACCAGTGAGGAGATCCTGTAAAGGAATCTTGTTCTTTGGTTGACTTTTTTGATTACGTTGGTGGCCATTTTATCACCGGAAAGATTAGCCTCCAGGATGGATCCTAGGTAGGTAATTTCATCTTTACGTGTGATAACATTGTCACCCACTCTAACCAAGAAGCCATTTGCCTTGCTGAGATTACTATTAGATCCAAAGAGAATGGATTCAGTTTTTCCCAGGTGTAAAGATAGTTTGTTATCAGCGAGCCAGGTGCAGATTCTACCGAGTTCAGAGCTGAGGGCATTTTCAACCTGCAGTTTGTCCCTGTCCGAGACCAGCAGTGCCGAGTCATCTGCGAACAGGAACAAGTTGCAGTCACAAGCTGAAGTCATGTCGTTTACATATATTAGGAACAGTAGAGGCCCTAGTATGCTTCCTTGTGGAACGCCACAGCTCACTGGGAGGGGGGGGGGGGGGGGGGGGGGCGACAGTGTTCCGTTCACTTCCACCATCTGTTCTCTCCCCTCCAGGTAGGATTGCATCCAGCTCACTGATGTGCTATCGAAACCAATTGCTTTTAGCTTGTTAACCAGTATGGAGTGGTTCACGGTGTCAAAAGTCTTTTGGAGGTCCAGCATGACCATGCCGCAGTATTTGCCAGCATCCACCTCTTGTTTGATGTGGTCGCTCAAATAGAGAAGGCATGTGTCAGTGGAGTGGGATGTTCTGAAGCCAGATTGGAACTCGTACAATAATTTATTAGTGGCAAGATACTTTTCAACCTGTTCATAGACTATTTTTTCCATCACTTTCGAGATGGAGCTTAGAATAGAAATAGGGCGGTAGTTGCCGGGGTCTAATTTACTCCCTTTCTTGTGCAGGGGGGTTACTTTGGCCAGTTTGAAATCTAGGGGGACCTGTCCCTGTTTGATGGAGAGGTTTACTATGTGGGTGATGATTGGAGCTATAGAGATGGCTGAGTCTCTGAGAAATTTGGAGGGAATATTGTCATGGCCAGTGGCCTTGTGGGGTTGGAGGGCACTCAGTTTTTTAAGTACCTCATCAGTTGTTACCATAACTAGTTTAAAATCGTCTTTACAAACACCTAGGTTTCTGTAGAAGGTTTTAATGTGCTCTACACCAAAGAGCCCAGAGTGGGAGGGCAGATTGTTAACCAGCGTTGTTGCTATGTTTGTAAAGAAGATGTTTAAGTTAAATATTTATTTTTAACATTTTTTCTATTATTATATTTTGATTGAGCAATGACCAATTTGCACATAATCTGGTGTGACTATTATGGAAATAGTAATGAAACACAGTAAAGATCCAGTAGATGGCAGGGTTGGCTCATTAACTGGACGAATACAGAAAAGTCGGGGAAAACTGGGCACCAATAAGAGTGGGCACTAGGGAAATGTGGGCACAGCACGGGAATGCAGTCTCACAGGCAGCAGTGCAGAGTGGGTGATCTCAAGAAAATATTCAATTATCTACCTGCATTGCATTTTAGAGGCTAATCTTTCCAATGAAAAAAATGAATCTAAAGTAATCAAACAATATTTTTGTACAGGATCTCTTCACTGGTCAATAAGAATACATTGAGGACTGTTGTGTTGTGTCCCATGTCACTTTGACTATGCATGCACATCATGGTACCACCACAAAGGCCTTCAAAACGGGCAACAAACAGGTCATACTGCTTGGCCTCCCATCTAGAATCCATTTCTAGAATCCCCTGCTCATTTCGTTAGGGTAGGATGGCTCAGGGTAGAAGACAGAGTACAGCAACTTGCAATGGACCTGGCCTACAGTTGGTTACTGTACTTTATTTGTTTGTTTTTAGTTTCCTACTTTCCTACTACGTATTGTGTATATTTGTCTGTCATTAATATTTTTGAGTGGTGCAACCACTCCTATAGACAGCTACAGGTATGTGTGTCCCTGGCTGGCTGTGTCCCTAGCTGGCTGGCTGGCTGGCCGTGTCCAACCACGAAAATAGTGTTTGGTTGGTTTTCACTGTTGCGCAGCCTAACACACAGACACATATTAACTGTATATGATTTCGGGTGTGACAGTAGCCTACAGTACAGTGCCAGTACAGTACAGTAGAGGGACCCCCAGAGTTACCACACGGTAACTCTGTCATTTTTCAACCATTTCAGACGCGGAGCAGATCGCCGGAACCGGGCCGACCCCCTGGGGGTGTTCCTGGGAGTCTGGATGTTCCGGGGACCCCCACGCGGTAACTCTGTCATTTCTCAGCCGTTTCGGACGCAGGGCGGCTCGCCGGAACCAGGCCGGCACACTGGCCGCGATCCTGTGAGTCTGGAACTTCTGGGAACCCCAACACGGAATTGCACAACTCACTTTGTTCACACAGGTGTGATTTTGTATAAATTGAGTACACGTCGAGGACCCCAATGGAAACAAGCCAATGGGCTTACTTGGATTCATCCTTTTCGCAGACTACTGTACTTCCGTGTGTCTGTCTGCCCATGCAAACTGTTAATAAAGTATTCAATAGATAGATAGATAGATAGATAGATAGATAGATAGATAGATAGAATACTTTATTGGCAGTTTAAGAAATTACAGTGACGTCATTTTTTCTAAAACGCCAACATGGACTATACACAAAAAAGCAGAAGCTTGTTTCCATTGTGGTCCATTGATTTGGTTCAATCAATCAATCAATCACTTTCCAATGACAACATAGCAGCATGCTATAGCAGTATAGGATACTACATCGGACTATAGTGAGTGTACGTGTGACAGACTCACAGGCAGGTAATACAAAATAAATAAAATAAAAATAGCACTCCAGCAACTGCCAACATTTATGCATTATGATGCCCGGTCTTCCTGGTGCCCAGCGCCCGCAATCTTGTCCCCCCAAAGTGCCCACTGACTCTTCATTATGATTCTGCATAATGCTAAATACTTTTGTAGTTTGAATTGAAATGTAGAATGCAGAACTTTAACTTGGTATTTTTACACTGTGTTATTGCTACTTTTACTTCAAGATTCAAGGTCAAGGTTGTACTTTATTGTGTACATGCAGGTACATAAGAGTAAAACCTATTTTTGGCTTCCTTTAGCAATGCGGCAGCGTAGATAACAACAACAACAACAATGTAACTGGGGTAGTCTTAAGGATTACTTCATTCAACGGTCGCAAAACAGTTACTGGGCCAATAATGAAAGTAAACTCTTCAAGAGGTGGGTGGGGAGCCAGGCAGGAAGTGCTGTAATCTGTTCCACCAATCCTCACTCACACAATGCCTACCCATTTACCCAACATGCATTTGTGCATTACTAACTTTTTTGTATTTTCTTTCTTTTTTTAATTATCAAATGCTGTTTCCTCAACAATGCAATAATGTGGAAAATCTTGCCTGGATTTACACTAAATCCTTTTCACATTTTGTTTTCCCAATTGACACCATGACCGACAGTACTGTCCAGATAAAGACCCATAAATATCTGTTTCTGCAGGCTTACAGTTGTGTGGTTGTGAGTGGTGGTTTAGCTGCTGCAGAGACTGTATAACTGAGGTTGTATGGCCGAGGCTGCGGAAGGGCAACCAGGCACAGCTGCACAACAACCAACAAATCAAAAAAGGTGTTCATAGTAAGTTTGTATTTGTACGGAGGTGATTCAGCGGCAGCTGGATGGCCTGGATATGAGTGCAAGCTTACTGTGGGTGCTTTTTTGACAATTTACTAGATTATAATGATCTTTATTATTTCTTGAATTATATAGCACCTTTCCATGCATAAAGTTAAACTAAAAGTGCTTTACACCCACTATGTAAACATAAAAATAAGAATAAAATATAAAAAAAATCACAACCGTGTGAAGTGGGGGCGTAACATGTCTATTTGCTCAGACACATATGACGTAAATTCTTCATTCATTGTCAATGGGAATTTAATCCTTGTGTATTACAAAAATACTGATTTGCGCAGATACATATGACGTAAATTCTCCATTCATTCATTGTCAATGGGAATGTAATCTTTGTGTAGGACAAAAATACTGATTTGCTCAGACACATATGATGTAAACCTTTCATTGTCAATGGGAATTTAATATTTGTATAAGATGAAAATCTACACTAATAGCTGAATATACGCCTGTCAAAAAAGAAGCATAAACAACAGCATAAAAACGTAATTAACTAATTACTTTATTTATTTATAATCCCATTCTTTGGGGGCTCTATATGGACTTTGTTTGTTGATTATATAGGATAAATTATGATGTAATTCGTACCAGCCAAGTCTCTTCACTTTAATGATTGTTTAGGCTAAATTATGCTGTAATTCGTGTCAGACAAGTTTAGCGACTTTAATATTTGTTTAGGGTAAATTATGATGTCATTTTATGAAAGCCAAGTCTATGGATACATCTTGTAATACATTATTTTATTCTCATTCTTTTGAGCAGCTTTGAGGGTTTGTGTAAAGTAAACATAAACATTTTTTTGCTACTGTTTCCTATGACTAGTTTTGACTGTAAAAAAAATCACACCTGTGTGAAGTGAGGGGTGCTCTTATCCACCCCATTCGACTGTCTTATCATCGTACATCATCTCAATCAGAATTTGCGTCCTCACCTTCGTCTTCGGTGTTTGTGTTTACGCAATGTTTGTGTTTACGCAAACACTCAAAACTGGCCATTCATTGTCAATGGCATTTAAGTTTTGTGTTAGGACAATGTTTGTGTTTACACACACCCTCAAAGCTGGACATAGGAGCAGCTATAGCACCCCTCAAAAACTAGAGTCTAAATACAAACATTGTTTTGCTAGTTTCAACACAAACATTGATGACAAAAGTGAGGATGCAAATTGTTATTGGCCAGAATGAGATGGTGTACAGTATGATGATAAGAGCGCCCCTCACTTCACACAGGTGTGACCTTATAGTAAATTCAACTAGGTTTTGTTGAATTTCAGTCAAATTGAATTTTCATATTTCTATGAATAAATAATCCCAGCAGTAATTTCACATTTATAATTTAACTTCAGCAATGGTCTTATGTGGAGCTATACACTGCAACATAATGACATATAAAACATACTGTATACAGTACCCAAGTGGTCAGCCAAGTTCAAGTTTACTTCTTCCACCACATTTCATAGAGATTCCGGTTGTATTACTATTTTACTCTCCTATTAGTTACTTTACAGATTTATCTTATTCCTAAAAATATGTGTATTTTATCCAGCAACATATTTACGTTGTAAAAATACATCACCAGCTGCATGAAAATAAAGTCTAATATAGTTTTAAAAAATCACACCCGTGTGAACTGAGTGGTGCAAGGTCTTATATAGTCTGATCAGCTATGTCAGTGACGTCACACACTAACCATAGCAACCATGCTCACCTGTGCACGGACACGTACACAGGTACACGGACACGTACACAGGTACACAAACATACAGACAAAGCTGGTTATATCTGGTTATATCAAAATATATCAATAATAGTGAAAATAGCAGCTCTGCATGTTCACTATTGGAGTTGACCCTGATGAAGGCCCCAGGCCCCAAACGCCTTAGTTGTTTTTTTAACCCTTGTTTTTTTAATAGAATGAAATAAAGGGTTTTTCTACCTCAACTGTACAGAGCTGCCTTGGATCCTCTTTAAAGTTCACCACCTTTACTACTTACCTCCTTCAACACATTGATCTTGACTGATTCAAAGGTATAGAACTTTTAAATAACTCTTGTCCTGCATGTTCCCTATATTTGAAATACACGTCTATGAATGTAGTGCAAATGTAGTGCATTCTAAACTACAATATTTGTCTTTGAAATATAGTAGAGTCAAAGTCAAGTATCCCAACACAAATACTTTAAGTAAAGTAGGCTATAGACACTCAAAAAATGTGTAGTAGCTCCTACTAAGTAGGATATAATTCATTACTGTCCACCACAGCTTGTGTTTTACACTACTGTATGTACTACTTTTACTATAGTAATACTTTGCTCAACGTTGGCAAAACAAAACCTTTGCTGAGCCAATAACGAAAGTAAAATCTTCAAAACGGGGAAGTACACAGTAACAATTCACGCAGTGCTATAATCTGATCTACCAATACTGGCTCACACAGCCGCTGCCTACCTGACTGGTAGTTATTTTAGTGACAATTGAGTACCTTTTCCACCACTGCATTTGATTATTACATGACCGTAGTATATCATCGGACTCTACACTGGACTGCTACAAAATCATAGCTGATAATAAAATCAAATAAAATGCCATATGAATAAAAGGAATTGTTTATTTGTTTTTTTTACTTCCGGAAACTCACTTTTGAGTTCATATCTGATGAGGACAATCACAAGGTATAGTGTGTGTCTCTCAGGTGAAACAGCAGCTGAAGGACAAAGGGGTGAGTGGAGATGAGGTCAGTCAAGCTGACATGGAAGACACAGCCTGATGGAGAGGTCTTCCACAAAGAGGAAGAGATGATGGAGAGGAGGACAGAACTCTAAATCACACACACACACACACACACAAGCACACACAAGCACACGCATGTACGCACGCACGCACAAACACACACACACACACACACACACACACACACGCTCGCATACGCACCAGAGGCCATCACCATACCGGCTTGGTAGTCGGAGAACCCGCCAGTTTACCAACTCCGAGATTTAGTGCATTTTAGTTTTACTTCACCTTCATTTAAATTGCATTGAATTGAGAGAGAGAGAGAGAGAGAGAGGATAGTTGTTTAGAGTTAACACTAGAGAAACACCAAAACACCAAAGTACAGAAACAATGAATTAATTAGTAAATAATATCCTGAAATGGTAAGCCTACTTATCATTGGTATTCACATACCTTACCTTTTTATCATTATCTAGCTGACCATTTAATTTGCACAAAATAATTTGATCACTTTGGAAATGAATCTGTGATTCCATTTCTGCCAAATGACAATAATATTACCAGAAAGAAAGACATAAACAGCTAGCCCTGAATGACCATAACAGGTCTGTAACTCTGAGAGTGTACAAAAGTACACTCTCAGAGTTAAGGGGGTCCTTGCAAAAAAATAAAACATTTGAGAACCACTAGTACTAGTTGGTCATACATATTCTGAAGAGTCTTGAGTCTTGACATTCAATAAGAATATTTTAATGGCGTGTAAAAAAGAGTAAAAGACAAATTAAGAATTTCAGGACTTTTAAGACCTTTGTAATAATACCTAAAAATAAAGCATAACCGAATCAAAAGTAATTAACAAAAACTGGTCAAGAATTGGCATAATATCATAAGAGGTAAAACATTTTGAAATGCCCAGGATGGGACGGGACGGGGGAGTGATGGGCCTGAGAACCACTGAAGTAACTAACTATATACACAGGTTTGATTATGACTTTGACCACTGCCATTATATTATCCTTTAGTTTTTTGTTAATATTCAGTGTGGTCATTTATACAATTGGTTCTCCAAACAACTGAAGGTAACATCCAGCCAGACTGTACCCTGGCTGGCAATATTTGGTTGCTGGGTCGGCACAAGGGCCCTCACAATCGCTCTCACCAAAAAACGGTTAGATAAAAACAATCAAGCAATGTCCCCTTTATCCAAGGCGCTTTTACATAGATTGTGCATTACATTCACACACACATTCATACACCGATGGCGGCGGAAACCAAGGCAACAACCAGCACATCAGGAGCAATTAGGGGTTCAGTATCTTGCTCAAGGAGTCCAAGGACACTTCAATACTAACTCTGGGGGAGCCTGGGTTCGAACTGGCAACCTTGCGGTTACCATGAAGTTACCACGGCCTATGAAGTTATCTATGAAATCTATGAAAAAGTTTAATCTGCAACACAATTTTATACAATATATAGTGGGGTTCCCTTATATCAAGGGGTCCTTGGCCTGAAAATCATTGTAGATATAGAGATGTTCTGCTGCTGCTGCTGGATTCATTTCAACCATAGACTCCACTTCTCGTTCTTACTGGTCACTATGGTTCCCCCCACGTGTCCCTTTTAAAAACTGTTTTATTTTCTTGTTATATTGTTAGATATGTGTTCTGTGCTTGAGGTTTTTTTTGTCAGAATAAAATATACAAACAAACAAAAAAAGGTCAGAGGGAACGGAGTGGCTCCCTGGTTTGAGGCCTAGGGGCCACCCACAGATTTGTGTGCGGCAACGTGCCGGATACGCTGCTGGGGGAGAAGGGGAGGCACGGGTAAGGGGGGCAGGCCGCTACACAGCGGATGCGTGAAAACCATGTGACCTCTATAGTTGTCGCTCGCCCTTGTGAGTGGCCTCTACACTTTCTTGGCCAGAGTCCAGAGAGTACACTTGAATGGAACGAGCAGGCCGTTCGGTGGTCTCGGTTTTGGCGAGTATCTGTTTTATTTGTTTGTGTGGCTTGCCGACCCCTTAATCATTAAGTTAATTGATATAGGGCCGCTGGGTCCTACTTCTGCCACCTCGGCAAGTCCTTCAGCAATGAATTCCAAGATGCCTTTTAAAATACTATTTTTTTTTTTTTTTTCACGGCCGTTAAGCTTCGAGAACAACCATTAACCTCTGAGAGACGACAGTCCGGCTCTCATGATCTCATCCACTAGCAGGATATTGGTAGCGATTACGGTGCATGAATGGAGGAGCTGTCTCTTGACGTTATAGTTGTCCCACACGCCTGCCTCCCCTGAAACCATTGGCTCGCCCGTGTCCAGGTCCACCCCCACCAGCTGCCCCGACTCCTTGTGCTCAATCTGCAGCTTGACCAGCGTCTCCATCGGGTCGTAGCCTGCGTTCTGGGCCAGCACCTTGGGAATGATCAGGAGAGCTTCGGCGAAGGCCTGGACGCCGAGCTGGGCCCTGCCCTTCACCTTGGGCTTGTAAGCGACCAGGGCATCCGCTACTGCCACCTCGAACGCACCCGCTCCCGACACTACGCTACCGTCTTCGATGGCGTTCTTGACCGCCCGCAGGCCGTCCCTGACGGCGTCTTTGATCTGCGTGAGGGTGTGCGTGTCGGGTCCCTTTACCAGCAGTGTCACGGAGCGAGGGTTCCTGCAATTCTCGAGGAACGTGTACTTCTCCTCTCCCAGTGTTTGTTCGTACACCAGCCCAGCGTGTCCCAGGCAGTCTGGGGACAGGTCATCCAAACAGTTCATAGGATGGCCACCACAAGCCAAGGTGAGACGCTCCATGTTCCTCCTCTTGGCCCTGCGCAGAGCCACGATGCCTTCCTTAGCGAGGGTGTCCAGGGAGTTTGGGTCGATACCCTTCTGGTTGATGACGACAAAGCCCTTGTCCCCATCGGGACAGACAGCGTTCTTCAGGGCGACGATCTTCTGCACGCGGTCTTGGATGAACCTCTTCTCGGCGGCCACCAGCTTCTCCCTCTCGACTGCGCTGTTGTAGAAGAAGCCGGAGTTGACCTCCGTCTTCTCGTACTCCAGGGAGACATTGCAGGTCAGTATGTAGGCATCCTCCACCCTCTTCTTCATGTTCGGGTGCCTGGCGCCGTGGTCCAAGACCAGACCTCTGACCAGCTGTGTGTCGTTGTCCGTCTTGTGCCTCATGTCCGCGATCTCCACCATGAACAGGTCGATGGGCTCGTTGGGTTTGGTGATGGCCAGCACAGCGTCTACAACAGCTTCTGTGAGGAGATCTGCCAGCTCCGCGTGGACCTTGGTTCTAAGGGAGGTGCGCGCTACGGTGATGAGGGTCTCCCTGTCCATTTCCTTGGTCACCTTCAGCTCCTCCAGGAGCACAAGGGCCTTCTCCTTCGCGGCCTCAAAGCCCTCGGCGATGATCCTGGGATGGAGGCCCTCCGACACGAACACGTCGGCCTGCTTCAGGAGTTCGCCGATGAGGAGAACGGTAGAGGTGGTCCCGTCTCCCGCCACGTCATCCTGCGCTGTGGCCACTTTGGCGATGAGCGACGCAGTGGGATGCTTGATCTGCATCTCTTGCAACAGGACGTTGCCGTCTTTGGTCAACTTTATGTCCCCGGAACCTGACACGAGCATCTTCAAGGTCCCTTTGGGTCCCAGGTTACTTCTCAACACATCCTGAAGTCCACGGGCAGCGCTGATATTCACGGACAGCGCGTCTCGTGCCCTGGCCACCTCGGCGTTTGGGTTCAGAGCTTTTACGGCAGTCATGGTGTCAGAATGGTCTGTTCAGCCTAAATAAATAATTAACTGACTGCGTCTCTTCTCGTCTTATAAAGCCTGAATGAGCTCTCGTCTGACATCATACTGCACAAACTGTGCATATGTGCACGTGTGTCCACTGTCATTATTGAGGCCCGCTAGCCCCTCCTATGTCCAGCTTTTGGTGTGTCTGTGCACAAACGTTAAAATGCCATTGACAATGAATGGACAATTTATAGTGTAAACACAAACATTGTGTGACACAAACATTGATGACGAAGGTGAGGACGCAAATTGTGATTGGCTGGTATGAGATGATGTATGATGATATACGATGATAAGAGCACCCCTCACTTCACACAGGTGTGATTTTTTATTTTTTATTTAGCCTGGGTGGTGTCTTCTTAAGCATCGTAAGCTGCAGTGCCACTACAGTTTAGTAATTATTTTAATTTTAATTATTTTAATTTCCTGGCCATCATGTTATAGGTGAATGAATACAAGAAAAACTCTAATATATTCCTCAGTTCAATACATTTTGAGGGGCGCTAGCCCCTCTAACTGCTAGCTTTCATGTGTGACGTGACATCATGTGGCAGCGAAGTCTATGGACGGTGGGTTGGCTTGTCTTATTCATGCCCCCCCCCCCCCCTCCCCCAACATACAATAGCAAACAAAGGCATGCCTCACTTCACACAAGTCACGAGTGTGACTTTTTCTTAAATGAACTTGGTTGCACTCATTTTTGAGGGCCAATGCATGGCTTTCCCAAATTATTGCGTATTGCTGGGTTATAGTCTAATGATCATTATAACAACTAGAAAAGTCGGGTTATAACTGGCTGTCAATGGTGATGTAATTGTCTCCACCAGGCCGAAGGCATGGGGAGAGAGTATGTTTTGCACTCCGTCCGTCCGTCCGTGTGTGTGTGTGTGTGTGTGTGTCCGTCCGTCCGTCCTTCCGTCTGTGACCAGCTAATCTCCGGCACCGTTAACCCGGTCGATGCCAAATATTGCACACACACTCCCTGGATGCCAACGATGAACCTCTACCCCAAAATGTCCAGAACGGCCTGTTATAGCGCCACCAGGAGGCCGCTTTGTGCAAAACAAGTTTTTGGACAGTACACCTACAGATTTTGTCCAAACATCACGCAAATTGGTACACAGTCTCTCTAGAGCCATTCAACGAAACGGGTCTTTCAGATTTCTCAGACTCCATCCTGATTGGCTAAGATTGGCTTCCAAAGTTCGCAGGAGTGCTCAGTTTCAAACAAAATGCTGCAAATCATGAACACATCGTGTGATTTCCGTGAAATTGTGCACGCACATTCCCACTAGGCCGAGGAAGAAATGCCACATGAACATTTTCAACTCAGCCTCATGGTGGCGCTATAACTGGCCGAAAAGTGTTTTGACCTCTAACTGCACGGATCTGTGGATAACTTTGTATGCCAACTCCCTAGAGGCCAAGGAAAAACCTTTGCCTGGCATTTTTCACATCTGCTCTTTATAGCGCCACCAGGAGGCCGACATATGTAAAACACATTTTCTAATATTACTCCTTCAGAATTTATCCAAATTTCACGCAAGTCGGTACACATCTTCTTCATAGTCATGTAATCAAGACGGGTTTGTTTGATTTCTCATCATCCACCCTCATCTATATATACAAGTGAGAAGTTGTACCCAACCCAGGAAAAGGGACCCAAAGTCACACACTGCATACATCACTGACACGTCACTGACACACTGCAACACACTACACTCACACGGCAGTCACGTCACACACTTACCCTCCGCGTCGTTCGGCCGCTATCTCCTCATATCGCGCCGAACGCCGCCCCTCAACACCAACCGCGGAACATCACTCATTGCACTGACACCAACGTTGCCTCCCTTCCACACCCACGCCGGCATTGTATCTCTTCACAACAAACAATATCTCCCCAAGCACCCACACCCCCGCACGCACACACTCACATGTTGCCAGGTCTATTAAAACAAGCCCAGAAAAAATGCCATTCAACACGCTACTTACAACTCGCTTACAATTCGCGGACCTGGCAACACTGCATCCCGTGATTCCCCTCTTTTCATTGGCTGCACCGCCAACATTGATGCCACTATGTAAACAACACCGCAAACCCTGACTTCCTACAGCCTACAGCCTATACTTACACACACTACCACTCGCTTACAATACGTGGACCTGGCAACACTACATCACCCCTTCCCAATGGCTCACAACCCCACCACGTGACCCAGTGGCGGCCGGTCCATAGGGGGCGCTGGTGCGCCGCACCACCATGCACAACCCCTGAATAAAACGTGAATAAGAATGACGGAGAAATGACATCTGCAGCCTGTAATTTATTTAAAATTAGCAATCCAGAAACGTCAATATTATATAATATAAGGAACCACTAACCAAAGGCAGTGATTACAAGTTGTATTATGCTGCCACGTTGTATTCTGCTGCCATGAAATGTCACATGTTGTTTACGTTGTGTGACGTTTCTGATTGGTTACTGAGTGTCACATGTTGCTGCGCGTTCATCTGGAGCATAGATATATACAAACACTAGATGGCTCAAGGCGGAGTTTCTGACGTCGTTCACCCGGCAGCCATCTTACTTCGGGCCTACAGTACAGTATGTTCAATGGCAGCTCAAACAGAAACAGTCATAACTCGCTCAAATCTTGACGGATTTACAAACGGGTTGGTTTATTACAAACGTTGTCAACGTGGCTATGATTCAGACTTCAATACAAACGATAGAAAGCCACTGGGTCGAAAAATGTGTGCGATCAATGTTATTCACACCACAAACCACTTGGGGGCAGCATAAACATCACAACACAGTTTGACATATAGTTTAACACACAGTCAACACAGACGCTAGAAAAACATGAATGATGAGCCACATGGAGCCAGGTAAAGATAATAATTAATTTTCATAATGGAACAACAAGACAATGACAAAAAAAAAATGTAGCCTCAATCTACATGGAAAATGCAGTGAAATTAGCCATGTTTGGCAATGCCATGTTTATTTTGTATTTTTAAAAGCCTTCCATTGAATGTGATGATACCTATAGTGCATGTTTTCTTGATATTTTCATCGCGCCCTCTCTAGGACAAAAGTCACCAGCCGCCACTGACGTGACCCACGTGTTTTTCGTGATACCTTTCACACTTCCGGAAACACTACCGGAAGTTACACAGTACACACACACACACACGCGTGCACACACACACAGTGTACAGCCTGCCGGAAACCAAACGTAGAAGAAGAACAACAACAACACAGGTTCGACACTGATTCTAACTTGGCCGGAGAGCACCGCGATTACATACACAGTTACAATAATGCAAACACCTGTCGACACCTGACGTCGTACAATCAGGACGAACCGAGGCGCATATATGGATAAGAACAACAACACTACACGCGCGCGCGCGCAAGCGCAGCAGCACAAAACAGCTACATACAACGCGTGTCACTGTGGACTTCTGTATCTGGGGACTTCTGTATCGCAACGCGGGGCAACGCAACTCTGGGATGAGCGGGCCGAAGGCCCGCGAAATTCTAGTTGGCTACGATTGGCTTCTAAACTTTTCAGGAGTAGCCCGCTTTGTACCCGTTTTGTACAAATCGCCACAACTACTCAACGCAGCGTCCGATTGTGGTGAAACTGTGCATGCATATTCCCACTAAGCTTTGGAAGAAATGCCACTTGACAGTTTTCAAATCAGCCTCATGGTGGCGCTACAACAGGCCAAGCCGTGTCACACACACACACGTTTATATTGCTCCTAAACATTTTGCCAAACATCACACACACACTCCTATCCTCCTGGTGGAGACCTGTGCCCAGAAGGGCACTTTTTCTAGTTAAGATATGTTTCAATATTGGTTGGGTAACAGTTAACGTATGTATGTACTATACATGTATGTAAGTTGAAAGTACTATACTGTGGTCGGCTGGCTTTTTTATGTGCGTATGCTTGGTAGGTATATACTGATGTTGATGGTGACATAATTGTCTCCACCAGGCCGAAGGCATGGGGAGAGAGTATGTTTTGCACTCCGTCCGTCCGTCCGTGTGTGTGTGTGTGTGTGTGTCCGTCCGTCCTTCCGTCTGTGACCAGCTAATCTCCGGCACCGTTAACCCGGTCGATGCCAAATATTGCACACACACTCCCTGGATGCCAACGATGAACCTCTACCCCAAAATTTCCAGAACGGCCTGTTATAGCGCCACCAGGAGGCCGCTTTGTGCAAAACAAGTTTTTGGACAGTACACCTACAGATTTTGTCCAAACATCACGCAAATTGGTACACAGTCTCTCTAGAGCCATTCAACGAAACGGGTCTTTCAGATTTCTCAGACTCCATCCTGATTGGCTAAGATTGCCTTCCAAAGTTCGCAGGAGTGCTCAGTTTCAAACAAAATGCTGCAAATCATGAACACATCGTGTGATTTCCGTGAAATTGTGCACGCACATTCCCACTAGGCCGAGGAAGAAATGCCACATGAACATTTTCAACTCAGCCTCATGGTGGCGCTATAACTGGCCGAAAAGTGTTTTGACCTCTAACTGCACGGATCTGTGGATAACTTTGTATGCCAACTCCCTACAGGCCAAGGAAAAACCTTTGCCTGGATTTTTTCACATCTGCTCTTTATAGCGCCACCAGGAGGCCGACATATGTAAAACACATTTTCTAATATTACTCCTTCAGAATTTATCCAAATTTCACGCAAGTCGGTACACATCTTCTTCATAGTCATGTAATCAAGACGGGTTTGTTTGATTTCTCATCATCCACCCTCATTGGCTACGATTGGCTTCTAAACTTTTCAGGAGTAGCCCGCTTTGTACCCGTTTTGTACAAATCGCCACAACTACTCAACGCAGCGTCCGATTGTGGTGAAACTGTGCATGCATATTCCCACTAAGCTTTGGAAGAAATGCCACTTGACAGTTTTCAAATCAGCCTCATGGTGGCGCTACAACAGGCCAAGCCGTGTCACACACACACACACACACACGTTTATATTGCTCCTAAACATTTTGCCAAACATCACACACACACTCCTATCCTCCTGGTGGAGACCTGTGCCCAGAAGGGCACTTTTTCTAGTTAAGATATGTTTCAATGTCGGGTTATAACTGGCTGTCGATGGTGACGTAATAGGTTTCAGATTACATACATGTATACATACAGACATTACCTTTAATTCACCTGACACTGAAACATATCTTAATTACGTCACCATCAACATCAGTATTATATATACCTCCGAGCATACACGTGCATTCGTACTGCACTCACTTGATGTCTGGCTTCACTCCCTGTCATCCAATCAGGTGGAGGCAATGAAGGAGGTCAATGTGTTTCTGACCAGTCATGTTCAGGCACTGGCTGAGCTGAGGACATCCTCCCTGGATGCTCTCTGTTCATTGGAGGCCGAACATGACAGTCTGTCTCAACGGATCCAACAAAGTCAGAAAGTCAGAAACCCAACAGCTGGTATGCCACACACATTTTTAAGCCTTAACTCATTTTCTATGAATGCCTTTTTGAGCCTTGCAGGCGCCTGTGCAAAACATGAAGGCACTTATTTCAACGTGAGTAGACCACCACCTTCACTCCAACCATACAATCGCACTACACAGGGTTGCCACGGTCATGAAATTCCTGGAAATATATTGAAATGAGAAACCTTTTCCAGTCTATTTTCTTTTTCAAAAGATGTAAAAAATAATCACAACTTTTCATCTATTACAGCAATTTGAATATTTCCATAAATTAATTAAAAAAACCTCAAGGCAGATCTAAAAGCTCACAATACTTCGTTTGTGAGCCTGTTGATGCCATTTTCACTCTTTGGTCCCGGGAAGACTTCTTGAGTCTTGTCTTGAGCTATAAACGTTTGGCAACCACTGTGACTGGATCCATGCTTATTATCAATCCAAGCCCAAACGCAATCGACCCTCTCTGTCCAGATGTTGCAGTGAAGCGGAGAAGCGTGTAGCGGTCCAGGCAGACCTCCTGTCCTCCACCGTCCCCTCCCTGGCCGCCGATATCCGCCACACTGCCCAGGAGTCTGAAGAGGCCCTGGAGGAGAGTACAGGCTACTGCTCGCTCCTACACCGCTCCCTCACTGGTAGGACCTCTGACTGATGTGCTCATCGTAACCATTTATAGTTTTTATACCTAAAAAAAAATAAACTCCTAAATCCTGCATATGCTTTCTGATTCTGGAAATGACTAAATGTATGTTTCTATATATCTGCCGGGTGGAACTGGAAACCTCATGTCCTGTTATAGACTCAGAAAAGTAGCTGACATACAAGTTCAAACGGTTTTCATGCTTCGCTTGTGTGACGCTGTAGTATGATCAAGTAGAGCAGGGCTATTCTAAATTGTTCAGGGGGCCACATTGGCAGAAACCTTTGAAGTGAGTTGCCAATTTCATCCTGAAAGGGGAGAGACTTATCAGCTTCAATGTAATGTTTATTTTCCCTAGAGTTATCTGATTGGATAAAATTTGTATCCTGACCTAAACATGTAATTTCTCTAAAGTGCTAGAGAGATGGATCATGGTAGACTCACTATAGCAAAGAATAGAGCTATATGACTCATAACAAAAGGACAGAATGGCATCATGTTTACTTCATTCTAGTGTTTGTTCACTGTCGTGCCTGTGCACCCCAACAGGCCTCGGAGAACGCAACGGCAGTCACTGCTCCAGAGCTCAGGAGAGGGTCCAAAACCAAGCCCAAGAACAGATGGCCCTCCTTGGGCAGAACTCTGCTGCCAATCTGGCACTGCAAGAGGTAAAATGACAAAGCAGATGAGACGGTCATGTGGTTTGGCCCTGCGACCCATGTCGTCTGTAGCCTGTAATGATCTCTTGATCACATGTTAACATGCAAGTTGGGGGAATGATATAGCAGAACATCATTAATATAATATCACACACACACACACACACTTCCTGAATACAGTTTGTTTATTTACTTTATGGCCTAACTGCAACACATTGGAATGTAAGGAGGTTGTTTATGAAGTGAATACCGTACCCCTAAACGGTACTCCTACTCTAAACGTAAAGTAGAGATGTGAGAGCATACAAAGAGACCAGCTCGGGCAGAAACCTAAGCCGTCCGGATCAGACAGACAGAGAACTCCTCACAAAACGTTTGGAAACTTAACTCTGGTCGGTTATTTCTCCCCTTTAATAATACCAATTGGTATTGTATTTAATATCATTTGTATCATTGATTAGTCACCTTTACAATGAGGTAGCTTGTAAGAACCAGGCATTCGTGGAATGAGCAACACAGCTAAACGTGTGGGTAAGTAAGTAGCCTTGCCGAGCCATGAGGCCCATAGGGCAGGAGCCTATCTCCTGTTTCTGTAGCGTGAGGCAGCTTGATGTACAAGTACACCCCCTGGACATGACGCTAGTATGTCGCAGCGACTTACCCCCAATCCAACCCTTGATGCTGAGTGTCAAGCAGGGAGGCATTGGGTCCCATTTTTAGAGTCTTTGGTATGACCCGGCCGGGGATCGAACCCCGACCTCCCAGTTTCAGGGCGGACACTCTAACCACAAGGCCACTGATCTGGCGTGTGGGTAGCGCCTCCAAAACATTTGCCAAAATGGCACATGGTTGGTATTGACCCTTGCTTTGAGTGTCTTAGTCACAGTGGATTGGATGATTGCACTCTCCCACAGTAATAAGGAAAAAACACACACAAGGTTTTAAAGATTTTTTTTTTAACATTACTTATTTTATATAAATGCTATATTATCATAAATCTTAGAGTTTTGATTAATGATTTGAGAGACTATTTGCAATCGTGGCCCATAGGTTAGGAATTGCTGGTCTAGGAGGTATGGTGGTCTGGTAGGATTATAGAAGGTAAACTAGTCTTGGACAGCAAACAATAGCACAACCATGGTAATTAGACATCAGCTATATCTTGCACCATCCCTCATCGCTAAACTTATTTGCCATTTTTTACTATTTTAAAACATTTTTAAATTGTTCAAATAGCTGAACTAATGTGTCTATGTAGATTTGCAAGTTGAACTATTTTAAAATGTTTTAAAATTGTAAAGAAATGGCGAATACGTTTAGGGATAAGGGGTAAGGGGTGGTGCAAGATGGGGCCAAAAAGTTAAATAGTATCCATTAATTAACAGCACTACAGTGTTAAACTCCTCACAAACATGTGATATAAATAGGTTATTATGGGTAATTAAACCACTTTTATAACATGAAAAACTCTTCTTTCTAATTGAATCAGAACATCTAGGATTACGATCCAAATACCTGGGTGCCTCGTCCAAGTCCGTACCAGTGATCCATGTGACACCTCAACTTTGGCACCCCTGATCCTGAGGCACAGATCCCTGGACCTGGAGTTTTTCATTGACGTCCCCTGTCACAAGTTGATGATGTCATTTGCATGTGGTGTGATTAGGGATCCCACTAACCTGGACCACACATGGGCAAATGACATCGTCAACTTGCGACAGGAGTTTCCCTATCGTCTACTTATTAGTTAATTATAGATTCAATATTGTTGATTATTGTTGATTATTTTGTATGTTACTGTTTTCTTTTCTTTCTTTTTTTTTACAATTTCAAACCACTGTTTTTGAACACTGGGTTTTGTCAGCTTGTCTGTTTGGCAACTGAATGTTTAACACTGAATTAAGCTGTCATGTTTGCACTATTGAGTTTCCCTATTGAGTGAAAAATGTAAAACTGACGCATGCACAATCCTTCTTGACAGCAACTTTTAGTGTGTGTGTGTGTGTGTGTGTGTGTGTGTGTGTGTGTGTGTGTGTGTGTGTGTGTGTGTGTGTGTGTGTGTGTGTGTGTGTGTGTGTGTGTGTGTGTGTTTGTGTGTGTGTGTGTGTGTGTGTGTGTGTGTGTGTTGTCTCTATGTATACATGTATGTAATCTGAAACTTACCTTTATTACGAAAGCCAGTTATATCCCGGCATTGATACATATCTTCATTACGTCACACTCAAAATCAATACCACGGCATACGCATCAAAAAGCCCAAGTGACCACAATATACTACTTTTCAACTTCTAATCTATTCTAAATTATATTATTAGTGTGGTTTCCCAGAGTCGATCTGGGAAACCTATAGAGGCTATGCGCATGACATCATCATCATACCCGGGAGAACGTGGCAAAAATGCTACTTTCTGGCCTTGACAGGCATACATCCAAAAAGAAAAGTCCTATTTGATTGCATTAAACGACGTTAAAATCACTTTGCCACTCACCTTGCCACTCAATGTGCCACTCGATTTGCCATTCACTTTATGCATGCGCATACCCTCATGGAAATTACTATAGTCTGGGACCCAGACTATAGTAATTTCCTGACAATTTATTTATTCAGTAAAAACATTTTAGGGTCCCTGTGATGTCATGTGGGTCAGGACTTTACCATACCTACATTAACATTTCAGTAAGTATCAAGATTAAGAACCACTGATGTACTGTAGAAGCTGGATGAAATTAACAAATGTCATGTTTCCATGACCATTTCCACTTTATTATGCTTTATTACCTCTGTTGAATGTTTTGCATATACTACTGGCCTTCTAGCGATTAGCTGAACTCCTCTTACACATACTGCTCTCACTCTCACATCCATATCTTAATGTGAGTCTGTCATACCATTGGATGTCCTGGTTCCTCTGTTTCGTAGTCTGATGAATAATATGAGAATGAGTGCAAGCAGTACCACAGCTACTCCCAGTCCTACTCATTTGACCTGGGCAGCAGAGCACAGGGCTCACATGGCAGTTATAATGGGACAGTGCTTACTATCGTTCTATGACTGTTCTCTCCGTCTCTCTCTCATGCACTTTCACTTGCAATTGCACTTTCACTTGCACGCATGAATTTACACACCCCCCCCCACGCACGCACGCACGCACACACACACACACACACACACACACACACACACACACACACACACACACACACACACACACACACACACACACACGCAGGCACACTAGTGCTTACTGTGGGTTGAGTTATTTGTATTTGAGCCTATGCATACAGTACACCTGGAGGAGGTCAAGGCTAGGGCAAGTACTACGGCAAGTGCTAAGGGCTAAGATGGAGTCTGAAGAGGTGGGTTTTCAGACTGCAGTGGAAGATTGGGATTCCATAGTTTTGGAGCCAGAAGGGAGAAGAGTTTGGGACGTGTGGAGCGTTGTCCCAGCGTTTTTAGCGAAGGTACTTCCAGCTTCCCTGCGTCGGCTGACTAGAAAGACTGTGTTCACATGTTGTCTCATGCCACCACCAGGCCTTACCTTCTGTCATAGTAGCATCAGTGATAGGAGTACTCTGCTCCGCAGCTTTGTGGTGGTGTTGGTGTCAGAGGAGGGAAATGGTGGAGCAGGACATTATGAATAACTCTAGGTCATACGTTCAGTGAGTCGTCTTGTTTCACCCACTATATATAGATGCTGATGGATAGATTTGAATTTGCCCACAATTAATGTCAAGGTTTTCTCCATATCACTCATATTTGTCACCATGCACATCCCTAATCATCTTTAACTTTGGCCTAGGCCCTGTTTTATGTCATGTCACGTTGTCCCATCCTGTTGTCCATTTCACGGCCCTATTTTATCATTTATATGATATATTTCTGTCGCCAGATTCACCCACTGTCTCCCTCCCTACTCCAGTAACTTGCAATACTGTAGGGCTGGGCCTCCCTGGGCCTGGTGAGAGCCGGAGTGGACCTGGTGAGACGTAGGAGGGGCCCGGACAGGAGTCAACCCACAGAGCCTAGTCCTTCCACACGCCAGATTTTGGTTCTCCCAGTACCGGCAGAGTAGTTCCGGAGCAACGGATTGTGTGGCCTTGCTCATTCCCTGATGGACTGATCAAGGGTAGCTACTGGGACGTAAGTCGGGATTTGATCAACCCCGGCTGGGTCGCCTGAGTGAGGGGTATGATGTTGGAAGACCCGAAACCCCGTTGACCTCAGGAAATATCACTGAAGATACGTCCCAGGTGCATCCATGCGATGTATTTTTTAGTTATAGGCCTAACCCTTTTAATTCAGTTTGCACGCAGCTGCCGTGTTATCAAATACCATTCGAGATAACTTGACCTTGTTCCTGGACGGAGCCAGTTAAACAGTGAACTGTCTAACTGGTATTATCCGAATTCCAACACATTTATTGTAAATCGATCTATCTTAAAGTAAATTGTTAAAACCATAATTATCAACGCTCCTCGTTTCTTGCGTCTGACTTCAAAGTACTATTAAGGGTTTTTTATAAAAGGTTTCTATCCATCTCCTGGAATGCATTTAAAGGGCATTTCACTCAAAAGGTAAAAGATATTAATTCATTTTCAATTCAGTTGGGTACATTTTTAACCTCGCTCTAAGGTATTTCATGGTGTCCTGTCTTAAAGTGACAGCGCTACATTTGGGTCTAACTTTGGTCTCATGGTTCTTCAACTTACAGTCCTTTATAACTATTATGTAACTATTAAAGTATTTATCTTATTATCTCCATTTTAAATCTATCAGATGCATAATGTAGTTAGCAGGGATAAAATACTTACAGCACAACAAATACAATAACTTATAAGCTTAATATCATAACCTAAACAGTGTGTATGCTAAGAAATAGGGACACTCAGTGCAAATTATAGTAATATTGTTGTAAATAAACTCACCATTTAAAACATTCTTCTGCAGTTCTACTGCAGTATACGTGTCGACACCAAGTCTGTCTATTCCGCACCTGTATCGGCCTGAATCTTTCCCTGTCAGATCAGTAATCGTCACGAAGAATATGTTTCCTTCATCATGAATGTGGTATCTCCCATTTTAAACATTTCTACCTTTTACCCCTTTATTATTCATTAGGACATCTTCGTTTTCACATGGTATCTTGCAGAAGGATTTGAAATTATAAAATGCATTGCTGTGAGCGCATTTTATTGTGACAATGCTTCCCTCCTTCCCTTCCTCCATCACACCCACAGAGTCAATGCTACATAACACTATCAACAGATGATGGACAATAGTCAGCAGGTATTTTCTGTTAACAATCATTCATTGATATAGTAACAAAAATGGAGGGAGAACGACAGAGTGTGTGTGTGTTGGATGAGTATATGGTGTAATACTTACCGACTATGGTAAGGTAAACCATCTCCATGTTGCTCATACCATCCACTCAAAACCCCTAATTACTGTAAATTACCCAGACTTTCCTTGTTTCTTGCTTGCAAATGAAAAGTGAAGTGAGTATAAGTTGTATTACAGTTTCAGGTTCTTTAATTGTCTTTTTTCTGCGGTTCCCCTTTTGTCTCTCTGCCCAGCCTATTTCCTCTAGGGTGTGTGTGTGTGTGTGTGTGTGTGTGTGTGTGTGTGTGTGTGTGTGTAGTTCTGAGTTCTGAGATTTTACATTTTAAGATTAATTATTTATTGAGCATTTGAAAACATATATAGAAACATATGCTTTAACTTTCTAAAAGACAAAAATAAATAAAATAAAGTAACAAAAAGAAGACTTTAAGGCCCAGCCTGGCCCCTCAACCCACACTCAAGAGTAAGACACTGCCCCCGCTGCCACCCTTAGATCTCCATATGGAGCTGACCTGTTCTGACATTCCATATGTTGATCTGACCCTGTACACTCAAGACACGCTCCATATATGGCCAGTACAGAATTCATTACATATGTTGATCTGACCCCCCCATGCCCTACGGGGGGTGTTGTAATCTCTAAGTACTGGACCCTCGTCTGGTTCTGACAGACAGGTAGTGTGTGCAGGCTGGGTGGTGTGTGACAATCCTGTTGAAGTATTCCTTTGGTACGGCGACTGCGGCGGCGGGCCCGGGAGAACAAATTAACGGACACGAGACAGTATCACGCTAACAGGAAACATATATAGTGCTGGATCATAATGACGTGACAATAAGATATGAGACAGAAGAACGTGCCTACTGCAGCAAGCTGACCTTGCTGCCGCCGAGATGTCTCTCGTAGCCTATCTATAAAGTATGCTACAGTACAGGCAGTACACAATACATATCAAGTACACTGTATCTCAAGTTGGAGTACACAGACATGGGCAAATCATAACAGGGGGTAGGCCTGGGTGACGGCAGACAGGCGTGTGGGGGACGCCTGTCTGCCGTCACCCAGGCCGATGCGTGCACTTCTCAGGGCGTCTTACTGGTATGATAATTGGGGACAGACAGGTTTAGGGGAGGGGATGATTTTAGTGTGTCACTAAAATGGTGTATTTTGATTGGGCCTTTTAACTCAAAGGCTTTCGGCTTTCAGGAAGAAACCAAAAATACACAGGGAAGACATTTGAATATTATAACCAAACCCAGGGGTCTATTAGAGTAATGTTAACTCCATAGGCACATCCAAAACAGAAAAAGTACAAAACTATGGCACTCCATCTTTAACAGTAGCATATACAGCAGATTCTTCATCCAGTGTCACTGTGACAGCACTGCGCCTGTGGTGTGCTGTTTTTTCAAAGGTGACAGAGGAGTACAAGAGGCCATCGGCATCAGTCTCATTGCTTACGGGCATAGAGATGCCACCATCCAGTTTGACTTGAGAATCCAAAGGCGTGATCTTGTTGGAGTAGATGTTTGGAGTAGTAGTTTCCTGGTGCTGAATGGGTGGTGGTGTCATGACTTCTGTTTCTCGATTCCCATTCAAAGTTGAGAGGATGGCACCGATGTCACAACAAAGGTCTAAGATGTAAGGTACACAATGAAGTTAAGCTTATTCATTTCAGCAAGGAACTACACAAACACCCTCCCCAAATGATGTTTCATAATGTGTCATATCCCTCTCTATTGTAACTTCCTCTGTTGTGCAAATATGCCCATGAGTCTGTTTGTGTCATACCACTGGATGTCTTGGTTCCTCTGTTTCGTAGTCTGATGAATACTATGATAACGAGTGCAAGCAGTACCACAGCAGCAACTCCGAGTCCTGCTCCAATATATTTCAGTTGACCTGGGCAGGAAAGGACAAGGGCACACATGTCAGTTATGATCTCTCTCTCTCTCTTTCTCTCTCTCTCCCCCCCCTCTATCTATCTCTATCTCACTCTCTCACACACACGCACGCACGCACGCACGCACGCACGCACGCGGACACACACACACACACACACACACACACACACACACACACACACACACACACACACACACACACACACACACACACACACTTACCTTGGGTTGAACCACTTTCATTTTCTCCCAGTGTAACTTAAAAGTGGAGGAGATTAACACAAATAAAGAGTGAAAGAAAGAAAGAAAAAATAATGAATGGACAAGAGACATTAAATTAGTTGAGTTATGTTCATTCATATGTTGTCTCATGCCACCACCATGTCTTACCTGCTGTTGTGCTGGCATCAGTGATAGTAGTAGTAGTAGTAGTGGGTGCTTTGTAATGGTGTTGTACGTGAGTCAGAGGGAAAAGGTGGAGCATGAGACATGTCATAGAAATGGACACATATGCACAACTCAAGGTCATAAGTTCAATGAGTCATCATGTTTCACTTACGGTACTACATTCATGCTACAAGATAATAATTGTAGTATTATTATTCTACGAGAAAGCACTGCAAAGCAGAATGCCTACAACACTCCAGATTAAACAAAAGTCACAAGGTGTACGACTGCACTGCCCAACACCCATAAATGTCCCATTGTTTACCTCCCCCAGATAGAGCAACGGACACATTTCAACCTAACAGTTCTTCCTCAGCTGAGGAAGACCTTGTGAAACGCAGTTCCTACAACAGATTACTTAATTGTGTTTGTTTCGAATAGGTTCAGATGTCAACCACGGCCTAGTTAAAATCTTCTCTGTGTAATTTGGCACCCAACAAAATTATACAAGAAATACAGAAGCTGAATGCAAATTGTATTGTGCAATTATGGTGATGCTAATATGAAAGGAACATGACAATATCTTAACTAACTTAAAAACTAAACAAAAACATTAAACTAAAACGAAACTGCCATTACTTAACTAAAATAATAATATTGTTGTTATAAACTCACCATCTAAAACGCTGAGAAGTACTTCATTGTATGTGTCAACACCACGTCTCTGTATTCCACACCAGTACCGGCCTGAATCACTCTTTATCAGTTTATTTATGGTCACGTAGAACGTGTTTCCCTTATCCTCAATGCTGTATTTGTTGCTGTATATTTTTTTTCCTTCAGTATTGATTAGGACATCTGCATAATTACATGGATTCTTGCAGAAGTATTTGAAATGATAAAATGCATTGCTGTGAGCGCATTTTATTGTGACCGTGCTTCCCTCCGTCCCTTCCACATCCACAGATTCAACGCCACAGAACACTGTCGGAAGGTAATGGACAAGGGTCAGCAGATATTTTCTGTTAACAATGAGTAATTGTGACAAGAGAGATTGTATGTGTTTGGGAGGCGTGGTGTAATATAATCAATAAACTTACCTCTCAGAAGAATGACTATGGCAAGGAAAACCATCTCCATGTTCATATCATTCACACACGATACAATCCTTATTGTATATTACCCAGAGTGTCCCTGTATCTCACACTCATTTACAAATGCAAAGGGAGTATGAGTTCAAGTTGTATTACTGTATATGTTGCAGGTTCCTCATAATTCACTCTCTGCATTTCCTCTTTTTCTCTCAGTCTGCCAAGCCAGTTTCCTCTAGGTTGTGTCAACTTATGTGGTTAGCAATATTGTCATCACTTTATCTTTCAAGGCATATTTAAAAGATCTTGGCTACCCTGGCTCTCAGGGTGCAACAAAGGATGGGGGACGCATGGCACCATAATAATCAAGTAGACAAGTCACAATATGTAATAAAATAAGGAAATTAGCTACATAAAATAGGTTATGGACATGAGCAGTAGTATTTGCCTGTGCAAAACCATTCAAGGCCTCCCTCCACTTCTCAGAATCTAGCTCTAACCATGTTTCTTGCGCCAGCGCATTATGACACTCATGGCTGCCTTTTTCTCTTGGCTTTGCTGACTGATTGATAGAATACTTTATGCAAAAAAAGCACAGGAAAGTACAGTTCAATACAAGGTCTGCTAAGAGGTTTTAAAACCCAAGAAAAGCCCATGGCTTGTTTCCATTGGGGTCCTCCATATTCAATTAATCATAACATTTAATGGCATAAAAATGATACAGTCCTGCATAAACGTCATATAAATGGTTAGAAATCAAAAGAAATAATAGTGTACAGTAAGGGGGGGGGGGGGGGGCTTTGGCTTTTAATTGGGTTTTCGAATTGTAGCCACCCATACAGTAAGTGCTATTGTGCTCTTTGAGAGCTCTTGCACTGACATTTTCTGTTTTACCTCAGGACCGTTATCTTCTTCTTCTTTTGTGTATCTCTGCTAATAAATGAACACATTATACAAGACACACTCACTGATATGATATCACAAGTCAATTTAGTTAGTTAGTTAGTTAGTTTCATTTATTTGTCCACGTATGGAAATTTGTCTTCGGTCTCAACAGTAAAAAAACAAACAGTTACAACAACAGCAACAAACACGTAACACAATTATTTTCTCATGGCAAAACAAAAAGTGCAGGACAACAGTGGCAAATACATTGAAAAAACAAACAAATCTAGCGAGACATGGTATCATTTAGTGCCTTAATGGCATTTGGTATGAAGGAATTTTTAAAAATGTTACGGTTAGCTCTTGGCACTTTGTACCGTCTACCAGAGGGAAGTAGCTCGAACTCCCTGCAGAGTGGATGAGAGGGGTCGTTTGCTATCTTGATAGCTTTTCTACGAAGTACCTCCTTGTAGATACAGCCTATTTGTTGCTGTCTCTTCCCAATGATTTTTGATGCTAGGTTTACTATTCGCTGCAGCTTGCCTCTTCCTTTTACATTTAGATTTCCATACCACATAGCCATGTTAAAAGTCAAAATTCCCTCTATCAGGTTTTTATAGACCGTCTCCATAATATGCTTACTCACTCCAAATGAGTTGAGCTTGCGTAGTAGATGGAGGCGTTGGTTACAAGTTTTAAAAATCTGGTCAGTATTTTCACTGAAATTGAGTTTGCTGTCAATATATGTGCCTAAGTATTTAAAAGTGTCTACTATCTCCACTATTTGTCCACCAATTGTAATGGACTGCACAGGTTCCTTTTCATGAATGACAAGTTCTTTTGTTTTTGTCACATTGATCCCTAAGGAGCTTTTCTCGCACCAGTTCTGAAGAGATGACACATGTACTCTGTATGCTTCCTCCCCCGCTGTGTCCCCCTTCTTCAGTAAGGCAACCAGGGCCATATCATCCGCATATTTGAACAAATGAAACATATCCTGGTCTAACTGGAATTCATTTGTATATAAGGAGAAAAGTAAGGGGGATAAGATAGTCCCCTGTGGAGCACCGGTGTTAAGCACAGTGATGTTGGACAGAGTATCATTAACACGGACCTGTTGAGGACGGTCAGAGAGGAAGTCTCTGACAAGATGGATAATACCTCCATTTACCCCTATGTCAATGAGTCTCTGCAGAAGGGTGTGTATCTGCATGCTGTTGAAAGCAGAGGTAAAATCAATAAAAAGGACCCTGGCAAAGTGGGAGGGGACTTGGAGATGCTTTGACAGGGTGTTAAACAGGCTGATAGTTGCATCATCAGTTCCTCTCTGACTTTTATAAGCAAATTGGAGATGATCTAAGCTGTTAGAAACCATCGCTGTGATTTGTCTGCTTATAACTCTTTCAAAACATTTTCCCAAAATGGAAGTAAGAGCAATGGGCCTGAAGTCTTTTAGTTCAGTGGCTCCAGGCTTCTTGGGGAGAGGCACAATACAAGATATTTTCCATAAATTGGGCATTGTTAGAGAGTCAAGCAAATACTGGAATAGCATCAACACAATACCTTTAAGTTCATGAACATTTTCTTTCAACACTCTACCTCTAAGGCCATCAGGCCCAGGGGCCGAGTTGGGCTTAATACAGGAAAGGCTAGCTACAATTTCATTTTCACTGAGTGTGATAGGGACATACTCCGGAATGGACATACACACACTATCACGCTCAGCACTGAAGTCATTCTTATCAAAACGGCTGAAAAAGATATTTAGATCGTTAGCAAAAGATGGAGAGGGGTGCGACAGGGGGGTACGCTTTTGCTTAGTTTCCCTGCCCATCATCACATTTAAACCTTCCCATGCTTTCTTGGCATTCCCTGCAAAGTATTGGTACTCAACTTTATCTTTGTAATCTATTTTTGCTTGTTTCAGTTTAGATCTTAATTCACATCTTTTTTCTCGAACTAACTCAACATTACCATTTTTAATGCATGTTTCTTCTCACGAATGCAACCCTTCAGATCACTAGACATCCATAAGTTGTTATTAGGGAATATTTTGACAGATTTAGTTCGCATGATTTTACTTTCATTAAACAACAGATAGGATGTAAACGTGTCAATCAGTTCGTTATCTGAATGTACTTTAACTTACACTTATGATAAGAGGTTAAACGAGAGGTACTGCCTCTCAATCATTATGATCGATAGATAGATAGATAGATAGATAGATAGATAGATAGATAGATAGATAGATAGATAGATAGATAGATAGATAGATAGATAGATAGATAGATAGATAGATAGATAGATAGATAGATAGATAGCTTTATTGTCATTCAGCAGATACATAAAATGCATAAGAGAACGAAATGTCGTTCCACTGGCTTTTAGTATGCTAGTTAAAAGAGAGCTAAAATACTATTAAAATCTAAAATCCACTTTAATTGTTGGATTGAGATGGTGGTAGATGTGCTCGTCTTGCAAGCCAAGGTTTTGGTACTGTCCTGACACATCCACATGCCCATGGTCACTGAAACCCAGACTGACACTAGTACTGTCAGCAGGCTCCCCATTCTTCAGGATAACATTGGAGTAGAGAGCAGGTGGTGGTGGTGGAGGTGGAGGAGGAGGAGGTGGTGGTGGTGGAGGTGGAGGAGGCAATGACACTGCTGCTCTTGTGCCTGTGCAGTCTGAGAGCTCAAGTCCAACGCTTCCAGAGGGGTTCATGGTCTCATAGTCACATGAGATCTGAGCAGGTATGCAAATCATAAAACAGGACAGGTACAATGTAAAACCCAGAGTGTTCATTTGACTCTGAGTGTAATTGAATGTAACCAAATGAACCAGTAGTACTAGTATGTATGTGTATGTGTACACTCTCAGGGTTACAAATGGATACATTCACATTTTACAGTGTAGTTTCAGATAAGGAAACTGAGTATCAGTATAGTCAACGCGCGGATGGCCATAATTTAGGTATAGAGAAGTGGACCTGATTCCGCCACCTGTCCATTGAACTCAAAGTACGGGCCAGAGATGTTGAGAGGTAAGTCCCTTTTACTTTCAACGGTGTACGTCACATTCACATTCACTGCTTAACTGCATCTCACATCCCCCATCCTGATCATCCTAATCAACCTGATCAAGCCAGCCAGATGAGGAGTTGTACAGTCAGACTGTACAAGACAGAAAACCATCTCCTATAGCGCTCCAGTTCAATACAATCTCTCTCTCCCATCTTCTGTCCAGGCCTATGGAAGGTCTCTGAGGTCAGTCAGATGAACAGAGTGTCAACAAACCAGGTCTGAAGGTGTAACGTTGATTGAACATCTATTACTCCACATGCTGCACTTCCTCAGTTACCAAAGCTCAGAGCTATCTGTTGCCCCCAAGACGTTGCTGTTCAAAACCATAATTCCACCATGTTAAAAAATAAATTGTTTATTTATTTGAAAGAGTGGCAGCCTGTGCTCAGGGGTAGAGGCTGGTAGAGCAGACGGATGGGAACCGCGGGGATGGAAGGTTCCCAGTTTGATTCCGGGCTCCCCCAGAGTTAGTGTCCAAGTGTCCTTGAGCAAGACGCTGAACCCCTAATTGCTCCTGATATGATGTGCAGGTTGGTGCCTCACCCTGCCTTGCGTGGTTTCCTCCGCCCCACCGGTGTATGAATGTGTGGGTGAATGTAATGCACAATGTAAAGCGCTTTGGATAAAAGCACTTTACATAGATTGTGCACCATTTTTATTTTATTTATTTTTTGATGAAAACTTTGCACTATACTTTTTGATACTTTGTACTCAATGCTGGCATTGTAAACAGTAAGTACTATATGACAAATATGTCACATATTTCATATATTTCACACATTTCATTGAAGTTGTGATTTTAAAACGATTAGCTTGGCTAACATTGCAACTCACACAATGTACAGATAGATGAACTGAACTGAACTGAACTGAACTGAACTGAACTGAACATTCGTGGCAGCGGTGGCCGAACGGATAGCGGAGCGGTCTTGATACCGGAAGGTCGCCAGTTCGAATCAGCTGTCCGACACGTTAAAATGACCACCGCTGAAGTGCCCTTGAACAAGGCATTGAACCACTACGATGAAATGTGTTCTATGAGCAGGGCCTTGCTGGAAACAAGTTCTTGATACCCAGATACCCTGGGTAAATATAGTAATCATTTCATTTCATTTCAATTCAATCAATCAGAGCTGTTGTGCGGCTCTCGACACACTTTACGCCCAACTTGGAGCAGCACACTGCTGGGTCAATACAAAGAAATAATGTCACCTCAGGGATTATTGAAATGTACTGTAGGCCTACTGTACTGTGCTGTTGTGTTCAGATAAATATGCACTGCGGTTAAGATGAATTTAGGGCAGGAAGACAGTTTTCTTCCTTGTTCTGGAAGTCTTCAAAGTCCTAGAAGCTCCCTTTAATTAAACGTGTAAGTATCAAAAGCATCTGGTGTTAATTATAGGGTTTAAACCTTTGACTACCACCAGTACTGTTAGTAATCGTGTTGATACAGTATTCAATCAATCAATCAATCAATAAATCTATCAGTGGTTAAGGGCATCAAAAGTAACAGTATAGGAAGTACTATTCATTGTACAAAGAAACAAAACAGACATAAATTGCGGTAACTACTCCAGTATGCATCCCATGTCTATAATGCACATTATACATACTTAATCTGCTCATAAGCAGAACTCATATATATTGAACATGCTTCAGAAAAATATTGCTAACACATTATAAAGCATTATATGAGGACTTATACGGTTACGTATTATTTATAATAGTTCATAATTGCTGGAATTATGTTGGACTATTATGATCAGTGTTGCAATGCATTATAGTGTGATCATAACTCACATTTCTAATTATTATAACTCACTATAAATGGCCATCGGGTGTTTTAAGTCTGGATTAAAAATATATTCTTATAATAACAACCGTATAATACAATATCATCACAAAATACTGTAAAATTATATTTAAGTGACTCAAAAGAACAACATAATATAAAATAGCATGAGAGAGAGAGAGAGAGACTCAGAAAGAGACGGGGGTCCCCGGTTTAAATATGACTATTTGGGGGGTGGGGGGGACAGGTGTTTTCACACCTGTGTCCAACTCCCTCATCAGCCAACCTGTGAACTCTTTGCTAATCAACCTGCTCCCTATAAGACTGGACTCTTTGCAAACACTCACTGTTAGTTCAAAGCTTGTTGTTGTTGATGCCGTTCCTGGTTATCTGTTCTTGTTTTTGACTACTTTCGTCATTCTGATGGTTCCTGTTCAACTGCCTGCTTCCTGCCTTCAACTCCTTTGCGGTTTTTATAAAATAAGTTAAAAGTGCATACACACTCAGCCATGGACCAAGCAGTCACTGTAGCCTACTGGACTCATTTGAAGATGGGGATGTTGAGGTAGGAGTTGAGTAACAAAAGACAATGCTATATTGACAGTATTGGCCGTCTAATCTCTGAACAAAACCTTAAAAATTAGACGCACATTCTACTATGTCGCAGTAGTTTATTACATTTTTTAAAGATATTTTGGGGGGCTTTTCTGCCTTTAATTGATAGCGAACAGGAGAGATGAACAGGAAAAAGGGAGAGAGAGATGGGGTGAGACATTCAGCGGAGGTCGTAAGGAACGGGAATCGAGCCTGTGACGTGACGTCAGGCAGTTGTGTTCCTCTAGTCTAGACCAGGGGTGTCCAAACCTTTTTCAAAGGGTACCAAGGGCCAACTGCACCTCCTGTCATACTGATTATAACAAAGTCACATACAAATGGATCACATTATAACCATTTTATTTAACTACAGTGCCATATCAATTAGACTTGTACGTGCATGCGTGTGTGCGTGCAGTGACAAGATGTGGAAATTCACAGAAAAGGCATCGCACCTGTTGCTACGTAATAAACAACAATGCAACATGTCCAATCAGGTGAAAGTCTCAAGCATACATTTGAAATGTAATACATCAAGTACTATGAGAACATCAAGTTGGCAAACATCACACAAAAATTAACCAGTCAATGTCAACTAGATCTAGACAATGAGAAACTATAGTGGCCATGAACAGCAGGTGAAAAACGCGTGAATTCCGTTTGTGTCCGAGCATAGGCATGGTAACGCCCCGCCTGCCTGTGATTGGCCTACCGACACTGCCCGTCTTGACTGTCCTAGTGGCCTTCAGTCCTCCGAGGTGGGAAATAAATAATACAAGTAGTAGGCCTATGGTATGATACAAGAGAACGCTAACTTGTACGTTTTATTTTTGTAGAAGAGGCAAACTAATATTGTTTATGCCGTTTGCTTTGATAGAATAATTTGTTGATTATTGTGTAATTTGTTTGTATGTGTAAACTTGAAACATTATTGCAGCCTAATATAAAAAGGTCTATTTTCCCTTCATATTTTTTCCTTTTTAGTGTAATAGTATTAGTTTACTATAATTAGATGAATACACGATAATCAACACTTAACACTTTATTTAGAACACACCCAAATCAAATCATAGTACAACATGTGTTCAATCAATTATTCAATCAAAGCAAACGGCATAAACAATATTAATTTGGCTCTTACAAGTTAGTTACAAGGCTGCCTTCTGTCACTCGTGCCAAGCTGTCATTCTCTTGTAGCCTATTATTTATTTCTCAAACTCACCACAGAGTAGACGGGCAGTGTCAGTAGACCAATCACAGGCAGGCGGGGCGTTACCATGCCTCAGCCATGCCTATATATGCTCGGACACAAACGAGATTCACGCTATAAAAACAACTCACTTAGTATCACACCACCATTAGGCTAATGCCATCATCAAGTGTGAGTTAAGATGTCTATGTGACTCTGTCCCAGGGCTGTGCAGAGAGCACTGAGAAAAAAAGACAATGTAAACATTAAAATATATTGATAACAGCTATTTTTACAGCCTGGCATTTGTTTTTTTGGGGGGGTAAAGGGGCACTTAGGCAAAAGAGCAGGTGCCTAAGCCCCAAAAGATGGGGGGAATTGTCTAATTGAGACATGCAAATAAAATACAGCATTATACCTCCACTTCCATTATCAAAGAGTTTCATCTTATGTTGATTCTTTGATGTTTCTGACATTTGCATAAAGTGCATCAGCTGCACGTTGGGGTCTTGATGAGTCTGTGACTGAAACATGAGTTGAAAGATGATTAGAAGCTTTGCAGAATGTGGGCCAACAGTTTGATGAATGCGTTGGTGTTTTTATCTCTCAATTGGTTGTGCCAGAGTTGTGTTGTTCATTGGGTTCAATTCTCATTCCAGCTTAATAAATCACATATACAGTGATAATCTGTTTACTGGCACATGTCCCCAATATATGAATAACTGTATGAATGAATAACATGATAATATATTTAAACAGTATACTGTACCCTTTGGAACGTGATGAGATCGATCCAGTACTTCATAGACGCTCGTGTTGCCTAAGTGGACACATTGTTTATTTTTTATTTTATTTCAAACATTACGGTGATGGACTTATTGCACTTATTGCCAGCTAATGTTAGAAATTAAACTATTTTAATTTTAAAAAGTGTTCTTAATAAGCAACATGATTGGTTCAAAGACTGACCGTGTTGCAGCTGGCAGTACATGTCATCCTGATTGGTTCCCTGAGGCTGAATGGGTCTGTAAGAAGAAAAAAAAGAAGAATTTTATATATATATATATATATATATATATATATATATATATACGCACGCACGCGCGCACACACACACACACACACACACACACACACACACACACACACACACACACAGTATATGGAATCTAAAGCCATGTTCGATATACAAAGATCAATACTTTACTTACTTGACACAACATGGATCTGTTAAGAAAAAAAGCAGAAGAAAAAGGCCACATTCAGTAAGTAGTATGTACATCTTTAATGCTTCACATTGCTCACAGCCGAACTCCAAAAGCCATGCCTGGCAGGGATCTGCACTCTGAGGAGTGCACCTTTCTAGTTGAGAAATAAACTGTTTCCCGTTGGGATCTAATAATCACCATGTCAGGGTTTATTTGTCAATAATGACCTGCTCCCCATTGATTATTATCAATAATGACCTGCTCCCCATTGATTATTATCAATAATGACCTGCTCCCCATTGATTATTATCAATAATGACCTGCTCCCCATTGATTATTATCAATATTGACCTGCTCCCCATTGATTATTATCAATAATGACCTGCTCCCCATTGATCATTATCAATAATGACCTGCTCCCCATTGATTATTATCAATAATGACCTGCTCCCCATTGATCATTATCAATAATGACCTGCTCCCCATTGATTATTCCTTGTGTATGGGAAGCCTTTACTGCTTCTCTAAATGGCTGCCTGGACATTAATGACATACCTTTGCACTTCTTCCAGAGACACAGGCCCAGGATCAGCAGAAAGATGGAGATTCCAACTGATATCGGAGCGAAATAGAAATATGGAGGCGTGGTGGAGGGAGTGTCCGGATGGTTGTTGTCTGCAGCAGAAGAATGAGACACATATTCCTCTTAAACGCACATTAAGAGCTGTGAATCTATTTTAATGTCATTCATTTCAATTTCAGCCTCAATAGGCTTCTAGAGCTGTGAACCATGAATGTCAATAATTTTAATTCATGCTAAAAGTAGAGAGACACACACACACACACACACACACACACACACACACACACACACACACACACACACACACACACACACACACACACACACACACACACACACACACACGCACGCACAGGGATAGAAAACGTGATACAACAATCTCACCTGTCACATGCATCCAGCTCTGTGGTGACTCTCCAAGGCCAGAGACGTTACACTTGTAGAGTCCTTCACCAGACTTGTAAACACTGTGGATGGTGATCTGTCCTGTAGACTCAGTGCCGATGAGGGATCCGTCTTTATAGAAATCAGCTGGGCGGCCAGAGGACGGTTTAGTGGTCGTCTTGGTTCTGTACCAGCAGCGCAGAGTGACATCACTTCCTTCCATCACAGGAAGTACAGGCATCCCCAGGATCACAGCTCCAGCTGAACAATGATAAATAACATCAGAATAGAAGAACGTTAGACTGAGGTTACATCACTCTGAACAACACTACCATGATGAGGTTTTGATATGTAATGGTCTTTTCACAATCACATCATCAACAGACAAGTACACTGAACAAAGTTGTTGATTTGCTGAACGTACCAGTCACAGTCATATTCACAGTGTTACTCTTTCCCTTTGAGGATTCACACCAGTAAACTCCACTGTCAAATAACAGCATGGAACTGACAAGACATCCTGTGTTGTTCATCCTCCCCCAGCGACCACCACTACCATCCCTTCCACACTCTGAGGTGATGTTCTGGGTGTTGGTCCTCTTCAGTCTCCACACAGTGGAGTCAGACAGTCTGTCCTCACAGCTCAGAAAGACAGACTCATTTTTAAAGAACTGAGATCTGTCAGGGCTGAGTCTGAGAGAGGCTGTGGACATGGAACTGACCACTAGAGAGAGAGAGAGAGAGAGAGAGAGAGAGAGTTGCTTATACTTCCATCTCAAATTTAAGTAATACAAAAGTAAAATAATAAACAAGTAAAGGCCTATACTCCAGATAAGGTGGCTCACCCCAAACGCATCTCTCTATACAGGTTTAATGTTTGTTTTTAGTTCAATGTTTGTTTTAAAAACGCAAATTGACAATGACGGGAACATTTACATAGTGTGCCTCATCACGTCATATTGTCTCTTTATTGTTAATGGCATTTAATGTTTGTGTTGGCACCGTTTGTTTTACATCACCATTACGTCACCCAATCAACATGAGTTAGACTTTAAAACATTAGCGCCCCTCACTTCACACGGGTGTGATTTTTACTTTACACATCTGTTTTACACATCTCTCACCTACAACTGGAGTATGAATATAGGCCTTTACTCATCATCCAATGATCAACTGCCATGCAATTAATTAATTAATTCACTTCCACGTTAATTAATGTGGAAAGAAAGCCCTGACCCTATACATACAACATGGTAGAATATTATGTACCTTAACCCTGTAACACCCAGCGTTGCAATAATACAACATATTTTAATTAATTCATTTTTTCACCTAAACATCATCATTGATGTTCATTGCAATGCCATTGCAATGCCATTGGTCATGATATTTGCATATAAATACCCCCCCACAGAGGCTGAAATTCACACAAATTAAAAATCTCTGGACTCTGTGCAATTTTGAATTTTTTTTTGGACCTATGACCTTTGACCTTAATTTATCATCGACCTGATCATCGTGTCGGGGTCTACTGAAGGTGACCCATAAGGCCAAATATAGCACCACCAGGAGGCCGACTTTTGTAAAACACATTTTTTTATATTACTCCTCCATATTTTGTCCAAAAATCCCGCAAATCGTTACACAGTATCTCTCTATAGTCATGTGATCAAGTCACATCTGTCCGATATTGCATATTCCATCCTGATTGGCTGTGACAGTGACTTTCAAAATTTGCAGGATTGGCCCGATTTCAACAAAAAGCCTCAAATCATGAACGCAGCGTGCAATTTATGTTTAATCTTTCACAGACGTTCCTACTAGGCTGAGGAATATATCCCACCTTTTCACATTGGCCTGTTATAGCGCCACCAACATGTGGATGTTTGCAAAACACATTTTTGGAACAAAATGCCTCAAATCATTCAATTGCCATCCAAGTTGTAAGAAGAAATTGTACCCTTTTCACATTGGCCTATTATAGCGCCACCAGGAGGCCACAACCTGACCTGCCCTGGTGGAGACCTGGCCCCGAGGGGCACTTTTTCTAGTTGTGTTTTGTTTCGAATAGGTTCAGATGTCAACCACGGCCTAGTTAAAATCTGAATGCAAATTGTATTGTGCAATTATGGTGATGCTAATATGCAAGGAACATGACAATATCTTAACTAACTTAAAAACTAAACAAAAACATTAAACTAAAACGAAACTGCCATTACTTAACTAAAATAATAATATTGTTGTTATAAACTCACCATCTAAAACGCTGAGAAGTACTTCATTGTATGTGTCAACACCACTTCTCTGTATTCCACACCAGTACCGGCCTGAATCACTCTTTATCAGTTCATTTATGGTCACGAAGAACGTGTTTCCCTTATCCTCAATGCTGTATCTCCCTTTTGAAACCATTTTTTTCCCTTCAGTATTGATTAGGACATCTGCATAATTACATGGATTCTTGCAGAAGTATTTGGCCTTAGTAAATGCATTGCTGCTAGAGCATTTTATTGTGACCAGGCTTCCCTCCGTCCCTTCCGCTAGCACATCCACAGATTCAACGCCATAGAACACTGTCGGAAGGTAATGGACAAGGGTCAGCAGATATTTTCTGTTAACAATGAGTAATTGTGACAAGAGAGATTGTATGTGTTTGGGAGGCGTGGTGTATAATCAATAAACTTACCTCTCAGAAGAATGACTATGGCAAGGAAAACCATCTCCATGTTCATATCATTCACACACGATACAATCCTTATTGTATATTACCCAGAGTTTCCCTGTATCTCACACTCATTTACAAATGCAAAGGGAGTATGAGTTGTATTACTGTATATGTTGCAGGTTCCTCATAATTAACTATCTGCATTTCCTCTTTTTCTCTCAGTGTGCCAAGCCAGTTTCCTCTAGGTTGTGTCAACTTATGTGGTTAGCAATATTGTCATCACTTTATCTTTCAAGGCATATTTAAAAGATCTTGGCTACCCTGGCTCTCAGGGTGCAACAAAGGATGGGGGACGCATGGCACCATAATAATCAAGTAGACAAGTCACAATATGTAATAAAATAAGGACATTAGCTACATAAAATAGGTTATGGACATGAGCAGGAGTAGGCACAGTTAGCTGTTTTTATTTGCCTGTGCAAAACCATTCAAGGCCTCCCTCCACTTCTCAGAATCTAGCTCTAACCATGTTTCTTGCGCCAGCGCATTATGTCACTCATGGCTGCCTTTTTCTTGATTGATTGATAGAATACTTTATGCAAAAAAAGCACAGGAAAGTACAGTTCAATACAAGGTCTGCTAAGAGGTTTTAAAACCCAAGAAAGCCCATGGCTTGTTTCCATTGGGGTCCTCCATATTCAATTAATCATAACATTTAATGGCATTAAAATTATACAGTCCTGCATAAACGTCATATAAATGGTTAGAAATCAAAATACTTTGGCTTTTAATTGGGTTTTCGAATTGTAGCCACCCATACAGTAAGTGCTATTGGGCTCTTTGAGAGCTCTTGCACTGACATTTTCTGTTTTACCTCAGGACCGTTATCTTCTTCTTCTTTCGTGTATTTCTGCTAATAAATGAACACATATACATGACACACTCACTGATATGATATCACAAGTCAATTTATTTATCTGAATGTACTTTAACTTACACTTATGATAAGAGGTTAAACGAGAGGTATGCCTCTCAATCATTATGATCAATAGATAGATAGATAGATAGATAGATAGATAGATAGATAGATAGATAGATAGATAGATAGATAGATAGATAGATAGATAGATAGATAGATAGATAGATAGATAGATAGATAGATAGATAGATAGATAGATAGATAGATAGATAGCTTTATTGTCATTCAGCAGATACATAAAATGCATAAGAGAACGAAATGTCGTTTCACTGGCTTTTAGTATGCTAGTTAAAAGAGAGCTAAAATACTATTACAATCTAAAATCCACTTTAATTGTTGGATTGAGATGGTGGTAGATGTGCTCGTCTTGCAAGCCAAGGTTTTGGTACTGTCCTGACACATCCACATGCCCATGGTCACTGAAACCCAGACTGACACTAGTACTGTCAGCAGGCTCCCCATTCTTCAGGATAACATTGGAGTAGAGAGCAGGTGGTGGTGGAGGAGGTGGAGGAGGTGGAGCAGGTGGTGGTGGTGGTGGTGGTGGAGGAGGAGGTGGTGGTGGTGGTGGTGGTGGTGGAGGAGGTAATGACACTGCTGCTCTTGTGCCTGTGCAGTCTGAGAGCTCAAGTCCAACGCTTCCAGAGGGGTTCATGGTCTCATAGTCACATGAGATCTGAGCAGGTATGCAAATCATAAAACAGGACAGGTACAATGTAAAACCCAGAGTGTTCATTTGACTCTGAGTGTAATTGAATGTAACCAAATGAACCAGTAGTACTAGTATGTATGTGTATGTGTACACTCTCAGGGTTACAAATGGATACATTCACATTTTACAGTGTAGTTTCAGATAAGGAAACTGAGTATCAGTATAGTCAACGCGCGGATGGCCCTAATTTAGGTATAGAGAAGTGGACCTGATTCCGCCACCTGTCCATTGAACTCAAAGTACGGGCCAGAGATGTTGAGAGGTAAGTCCCTTTTACTTTCAACGGTGTACGTCACATTCACTGTACGTCACATTCACATTCACTGCTTAACTGCATCTCACATCCCCCATCCTGATCATCCTAATCAACCTGATCAAGCCAGCCAGATGAGGAGTTGTACAGTCAGACTGTACAAGACAGAAAACCATCTCCTATAGCGCTCCAGTTCAATACAATCTCTCTCTCCCATCTTCTGTCCAGGCCTATGGAAGGTGTCTTTGAGGTCAGTCAGATGAACGGAGTGTCAACAAACCAGGTCTGAAGGTGTAACGTTGATTGAACATCTATTACTCCACATGCTGCACTTCCTCAGTTACCAAAGCTCAGAGCTATCTGTTGCCCCCAAGACGTTGCTGTTCAAAACCATAATTCCACCATGTTAAAAAATAAATTGTTTATTTATTTGAAAGAGTGGCAGCCTGTGCTCAGGGGTAGAGGCTGGTAGAGCAGACGGATGGGAACCGCGGGGATGGAAGGTTCCCAGTTTGATTCCGGGCTCCCCCAGAGTTAGTGTCCAAGTGTCCTTGAGCAAGACGCTGAACCCCTAATTGCTCCTGATATGATGTGCAGGTTGGTGCCTCACCCTGCCTTGCATGGTTTCCTCCGCCCCACCGGTGTATGAATGTGTGGGTGAATGTAATGCACAATGTAAAGCGCTTTGGATAAAAGCACTTTACATAGATTGTGCACCATTTTTATTTTATTTATTTTTTGATGAAAACTTTGCACTATACTTTTTGATACTTTGTACTCAATGCTGGCATTGTAAACAGTAAGTACTATATGACAAATATGTCACATATTTCATATATTTCACACATTTCATTGAAGTTATTTACCCAGATACCCTGGGTAAATATAGTAATCATTTCATTTCATTTCATTTCAATCAATCAGAGCTGTTGTGCGGCTCTCGACACACTTTACGCCCAACTTGGAGCAGCACACTGCTGGGTCAATACAAAGAAATAATGTCACCTCAGGGATTATTGAAATGTACTGTAGGCCTACTGTACTGTGCTGTTGTGTTCAGATAAATATGCACTGCGGTTAAGATGAATTTAGGGCAGGAAGACAGTTTTCTTCCTTGTTCTGGAAGTCTTCAAAGTCCTAGAAGCTCCCTTTAATTAAACGTGTAAGTATCAAAAGCATCTGGTGTTAATTATAGGGTTTAAACCTTTGACTACCACCAGTACTGTTAGTAATCGTGTTGATACAGTATTCAATCAATCAATCAATCAATCAATCAATCAATAAATCTATCAGTGGTTAAGGGCATCAAAAGTAACAGTATAGGAAGTACTATTCATTGTACAAAGAAACAAAACAGACATAAATTGCGGTAACTACTCCAGTATGCATCCCATGTCTATAATGCACATTATACATACTTAATCTGCTCATAAGCAGAACTCATATATATTGAACATGCTTCAGAAAAATATTGCTAACACATTATAAAGCATTATATGAGGACTTATACGGTTACGTATTATTTATAATACTTCATAATTGCTGGAATTATGTTGGACGATTATGATCAGTGTTGCAATGCATTATAGTGTGATCATAACTCACATTTCTAATTATTATAACTCACTATAAATGGCCATCGGGTGTTTTAAGTCTGGATTAAAAATATTAACCTTATAATAACAACCGTATAATACAATATCATCACAAAATACTGTAAAATTATATTTAAGTGACTCAAAAGAACAGGTGCAAAATATAAAATAGCATGAGAGAGAGAGAGAGAGAGAGAGAGAGAGAGAGAGAGAGAGAGAGACTCAGAAAGAGACGGGGTCCCCGGTTTAAATATGACTATTTGGGGGGTGGGGGGGACAGGTGTTTTCACACCTGTGTCCAACTCCCTCATCAGCCAACCTGTGAACTCTTTGCTAATCAACCTGCTCCCTATAAGACTGGACTCTTTGCAAACACTCACTGTTAGTTCAAAGCTTGTTGTTGTTGATGCCGTTCCTGGTTCTCTGTTCTTGTTTTTGACTACTTTCGTCATTCTGATGGTTCCTGTTCAACTGCCTGCTTCCTGCCTTCAACTCCTTTGCGGTTTTTATAAAAAAAGTTAAAAGTGCATACACACTCAGCCATGGACCAAGCAGAGTCACTGTAGCCTACTGGACTCATTTGAAGATGGGGATGTTGAGGTAGGAGTTGAGTAACAAAAGACAATGCTATTTTGACAGTATTGGCCGTCTAATCTCTGAACAAAACCTTAAAAATTAGACGCACATTCTACTATGTCGCAGTAGTTTATTACATTTTTTAAAGATATTTTGGGGGGCTTTTCTGCCTTTAATTGATAGCGAACAGGAGAGATGAACAGGAAAAAGGGAGAGAGAGATGGGGTGAGACATTCAGCGGAGGTCGTAAGGAACGGGAATCGAGCCTGTGACGTGACGTCAGTCAGTTGTGTTCCTCTAGTCTAGACCAGGGGTGTCCAAACCTTTTTCAAAGGGTACCAAGGGCCAACTGCACCTCCTGTCATACTGATTATAACAAAGTCACATACAAATGGATCACATTATAACCATTTTATTTAACTACAGTGCCATATCAATTAGACTTGTACGTGCATGCGTGTGTGCGTGCAGTGACAAGATGTGGAAATTCACAGAAAAGGCATCGCACCTGTTGCTACGTAATAAACAACAATGCAACATGTCCAATCAGGTGAAAGTCTCAAGCATACATTTGAAATGTAATACATCAAGTACTATGAGAACATCAAGTTGGCAAACATCACACAAAAATTAACCAGTCAATGTCAACTAGATCTAGACAATGAGAAACTATAGTGGCCATGAACAGCAGGTGAAAAACGCGTGAATTCCGTTTGTGTCCGAGCATAGGCATGGTAACGCCCCGCCTGCCTGTGATTGGCCTACCGACACTGCCCGTCTTGACTGTCCTAGTGGCCTTCAGTCCTCCGAGGTGGGAAATAAATAATACAAGTAGTAGGCCTATGGTATGATACAAGAGAACGCTAACTTGTAAGTTTTATTTTTGTAGAAGAGGCAAACTAATATTGTTTATGCCGTTTGCTTTGATAGAATAATTTGTTGATTATTGTGTAATTTGTTTGTATGTGTAAACTTGAAACATTATTGCAGCCTAATATAAAAAGGTCTATTTTCCCTTCATCTTTTTTCCTTTTTAGTGTAATAGTATTAGTTTACTATAATTAGATGAATGCACGATAATCAAAACTTAACACTTTATTTAGAACACACCCAAATCAAATCATAGTACAACATATGTGTTCAATCAATTATTCAATCAAAGCAAACGGCATAAACAATATTAATTTGGCTCTTACAAGTTAGTTACAAGGCTGCCTTCTGTCACTCGTGCCAAGCTGTCATTCTCTTGTAGCCTATTATTTATTTCTCAAACTCACCACAGAGTAGACGGGCAGTGTCAGTAGACCAATCACAGGCAGGCGGGGCGTTACCATGCCTCAGCCATGCCTATATATGCTCGGACACAAACGAGATTCACGCTATAAAAACAACTCACTTAGTATCACACCACCATTAGGCTAATGCCATCATCAAGTGTGAGTTAAGATGTCTATGTGACTCTGTCCCAGGGCTGTGCAGAGAGCACTGAGAGGGCAGAGGCCCAAACTCCAAAAAAAAGACAATGTAAACATTAAAATATATTGATAACAGCTATTTTTACAGCCTGGCATTTGTTTTTTTGGGGGGGTAAAGGTAGCCTGGTTAATAAACCAGACCGAATCAGCCGTTGGCAAAAAAATAATTGCCTGCCAGCGGATTAGGGTCTGGCGAGGCTCAGTAGCACGCCTCTTTCCTACAACCGAGAACAGGTCGGGCCAATCGGGACACGGTATGCAATATGGGCGGGCTTTGGTACAGTGACGTTCAATGCTTGAGACTTTTGACTGACAGTAGCTCTGACCAATTGCGTCAAAGAGAAAATGTTTGAACCCGCCCCCCGGGAAATGAAATCCAAGTGGAGCCAGCCCAGACTAATATACCGCGACAGTGTTGTGTGATATTAGTCTGGCTTATTAGCCAGGCTAGGGTAAAGGGGCACTTAGGCAAAAGAGCAGGTGCCTAAGCCCCAAAAGATGGGGGGAATTGTCTAATTGAGACATGCAAATAAAATACAGCATTATACCTCCACTTCCATTATCAAAGAGTTTCATCTTATGTTGATTCTTTGATGTTTCTGACATTTGCATAAAGTGCATCAGCTGTACGTTGGGGTCTTGATGAGTCTGTGACTGAAACATGAGTTGAAAGATGATTAGAAGCTTTGCATGTGGGCCAACAGTTTGATGAATGCGTTGGTGTTTTTATCTCTCAATTGGTTGTGCCAGAGTTGTGTTGTTCATTGGGTTCAATTCTCATTCCAGCTTAATAAATCACATATACAGTGATTATCTGTTTACTGGCACATGTCCCCAATATATGAATAACTGTATGAATGAATAACATGATAATATATTTAAACAGTATACTGTACCCTTTGGAACGTGATGAGATCGATCCAGTACTTCATAGACGCTCGTGTTGCCTAAGTGGACACATTGTTTATTTTTTATTTTATTTCAAACATTACGGTGATGGACTTATTGCACTTATTGCCAGCTAATGTTAGAAATTAAACTATTTTAATTTTAAAAAGTGTTCTTAATAAGCAACATGATTGGTTCAAAGACTGACCGTGTCGCAGTGGGCAGTACATGTCATCCTGATTGGTTCCCTGAGGCTGAATGGGTCTGTAAGAAGAAAAAAAAGAAGAATTTTATATATATATATATATATATATATATATATATATATACGCACGCACGCACGCACGCACGCACGCGCGCGCGCACGCGCACACACACACACACACACACACACACACACACACACACACACACACACACACACACACACACACACACACACACACACACACACACACACACAGTATATGGAATCTAAAGCCATGTTCAATATACAAAGATCAATACTTTACTTACTTGACACAACATGGATCTGTTAAGAAAAAAAGCAGAAGAAAAAGGCCATCTTCAGTAAGTAGTATGTACATCTTTAATGCTTCACATTGCTCACAGCCGAACTCCAAAAGCCATGCCTGGCAGGGATCTGCACTCTGAGGAGTGCACCTTTCTAGTTGAGAAATAAACTGTTTCCCGTTGGGATCTAATAATCACCATGTCAGGGTTTATTTGTCAATAATGACCTGCTCCCCATTGATTATTATCAATAATGACCTGCTCCCCATTGATTATTATCAATAATGACCTGCTCCCCATTGATTATTATCAATAATGACCTGCTCCCCATTGATTATTATCAATATTGACCTGCTCCCCATTGATTATTATCAATAATGACCTGCTCCCCATTGATCATTATCAATAATGACCTGCTCCCCATTGATTATTATCAATAATGACCTGCTCCCCATTGATCATTATCAATAATGACCTGCTCCCCATTGATTATTCCTTGTGTATGGGAAGCCTTTACTGCTTCTCTAAATGGCTGCCTGGACATTAATGACATACCTTTGCACTTCTTCCAGAGACACAGGCCCAGGATCAGCAGAAAGATGGAGATTCCAACTGATATCAGAGCGAAATAGAAATATGGAGTGTCCGGATGGTTGTTGTCTGCAGCAGAAGAATGAGACACATATTCCTCTTAAACGCACATTAAGAGCTGTGAATCTATTTTAATGTCAGTCATTTCAATTTCAGCCTCAATAGGCTTCTATTCATGCTAAAAGTAGAGAGACACACACACACACACACACACACACACACACACACACACACACACACACACACACACACACACACACACACACACACACACACACGCACGCACAGGGATAGAAAACGTGATACAACAATCTCACCTGTCACATGCATCCAGCTCTGTGGTGACTCTCCAAGGCCAGAGACGTTACACTTGTAGAGTCCTTCACCAGACTTGTAAACACTGTGGATGGTGATCTGTCCTGTAGACTCAGTGCCGATGAGGGATCCGTCTTTATAGAAATCAGCTGGGCGGCCAGAGGACGGTTTAGTGGTCGTCTTGGTTCTGTACCAGCAGCGCAGAGTGACATCACTTCCTTCCATCACAGGAAGTACAGGCATCACCAGGATCACAGCTCCAGCTGAACAATGATAAATAACATCAGAATAGAAGAACGTTAGACTGAGGTTACATCACTCTGAACAACACTACCATGATGAGGTTTTGATATGTAATGGTCTTTTCACAATCACATCATCAACAGACAAGTACACTGAACAAAGTTGTTGATTTGCTGAACGTACCAGTCACAGTCATATTCACAGTGTTACTCTTTCCCTTTGAGGATTCACACCAGTAAACTCCACTGTCAAAATATAACAGCATGGAACTGACAAGACATCCTGTGTTGTTCACCCTCCTCCCCCAGCGATCACCACTACCATCCCTTCCACACTCTGAGGTGATGTCCTGGGTGTTGGTCCTCTTCAGTCTCCACACAGTGGAGTCAGACAGTCTGTCCTCACAGCTCAGAAAGACAGACTCATTTTTAAAGAACTGAGATCTGTCAGGGCTGAGTCTGAGAGAGGACATGGAACTGACCACTAGAGAGAGAGAGAGAGAGAGAGAGAGAGAGAGAGAGAGAGAGAGAGAGAGAGAGAGAGAGAGAGAGTTGCTTATACTTCCATCTCAAATTTAAGTAATACAAAAGTAAAATAATACAAGTAAAGGCCTATACTCCAGATAAGGTGGCTCACCCCAAACGCATCTCTCTATAGGTTTAATGTTTGTTTTTAGTTCAATGTTTGTTTTAAAAACACAAATTGACAATGACGGGAACATTTACATAGTGTGCCTCATCACGTCATATTGTCTCTTTATTGTTAATGGCATTTAATGTTTGTGTTGGCACCGTTTGTTTTACATCACCATTACGTCACCCAATCAACATGAGTTAGACTTTAAAACATTAGCGCCCCTCACTTCACACGGGTGTGATTTTTACTTCACACATCTGTTTTACACATCTCTCACCTACAACTGGAGTATGAATATAGGCCTTTACTCATCATCCAATGATCAACTGCCATGCAATTAATTAATTAATTCACTTCCACGTTAATTAATGTGGAAAGAAAGCCCTGACCCTATACATACAACATGGTAGAATATTATGTACCTTAACCCTGTAACACCCAGCGTTGCAATAATACAACATATTTTAATTAATTAATTTTTAAAGTTATTTTTTCACCTAAACATCATCATTGATGTTCATTGCAATGCCATTGCAATGCCATTGGTCATGATATTTGCATATAAATACCCCCCCACAGAGGCTGAAATTCACACAAATTAAAAATCTCTGGACTCTGTGCAATTTTGAATTTTTTTTTGACCTATGACCTTTGACCTTAATTTATCATCGACCTGATCATCATGTCGGGGTCTGCTGAAGGTGACCCATAAGGCCAAATATAGCGCCACCAGGAGGCCGACTTTTGTAAAACACATTTTTTGATATTACTCCTCCATATTTTGTCCAAAAATCCCGCAAATCGTTACACAGTATCTCTATAGTCATGTGATCAAGTCACATCTGTCCGATATTGCATATTCCATCCTGATTGGCTAACAGTGACTTTCAAAATTTGCAGGATTGGCCCGATTTCAACAAAAAGCCTCAAATCATGAACGCAGCATGCAATTTATGTTTAATCTTTCACAGACGTTCCTACTAGGCTGAGGAATATATCCCACCTTTTCACATTGGCCTGTTATAGCGCCACCAACAAGTGGATTTTTGCAAAACACATTTTTGGAACAAAATGCCTCAAATCATTCAATTGCCATCCAAGTTGTAAGAAGAAATTGTACCCTTTTCACATTGGCCTATTATAGCGCCACCAGGAGGCCACAACCTGACCTGCCCTGGTGGAGACCTGTGCCCCGAGGGGCACTTTTTCTAGTTGTGTTTGTTTCGAATAGGTTCAGATGTCAACCACGGCCTAGTTAAAATCTGAATGCAAATTGTATTGTGCAATTATGGTGATGCTAATATGCAAGGAACATGACAATATCTTAACTAACTTAAAAACTAAACAAAAACATTAAACTAAAACGAAACTGCCATTACTTAACTAAAATAATAATATTGTTGTTATAAACTCACCATTCATATGTTGTCTCATGCCACCACCATGTCTTACCTGCTGTTGTGCTGGCATCAGTGATAGTAGTAGTAGTAGTAGTGGGTGCTTTGTAATGGTGTTGTACGTGAGTAAGAGGGAAAAGGTGGAGCATGAGACATGTCATAGAAATGGACACATATGCACAACTCAAGGTCATAAGTTCAATGAGTCATCATGTTTCACTTACGGTACTACATTCATGCTACAAGATAATAATTGTAGTATTATTATTCTACGAGAAAGCACTGCAAAGCAGAATGCCTACAACACTCCAGATTAAACAAAAGTCACAAGGTGTACGGCTGCACGGCCCAACACCCATAAATGTCCCATTGTTTACCTCCCCCAGATAGAGCAACGGACACATTTCAACCTAACAGTTCTTCCTCAGCTGAGGAAGACCTGGTGAAACGCAGTTCCTACAACAGATTACTTAATTGTGTTTGTTTCGAATAGGTTCAGATGTCAACCACGGCCTAGTTAAAATCTTCTCTGTGTAATTTGGCACCCAACAAAATTATACAAGAAATACAGAAGCTGAATGCAAATTGTATTGTGCAATTATGGTGATGCTAATATGAAAGGAACATGACAATATCTTAACTAACTTAAAAACTAAACTAAAACATTAAACTAAAACGAAACTGCCATTACTTAACTAAAATAATAATATTGTTGTTATAAACTCACCATCTAAAACGCTGAGAAATACTTCATTGTATGTGTCAACACCACTTCTCTGTATTCCACACCAGTACCGGCCTGAATCACTCTTTATCAGTTTATTTATGGTCACGAAGAACGTGTTTCCATAATCCTCAATGCTGTATTTCCCTTTTGAAACCATTTTTTTTCCTTCAGTATTGATTAGGACATCTGCATAATTACATGGATTCTTGCAGAAGTATTTGGCATTAGTAAATGCATCGCTGTGAGAGCATTTTATTGTGACCGGGCTTCCCTCCGTCCCTTCCACATCCACAGATTCAACGCCACAGAACACTGTCGGAAGGTAATGGACAAGGGTCAGCAGATATTTTCTGTTAACAATGAGTAATTGTGACAAGAGAGATTGTATGTGTTTGGGAGGCGTGGTGTAATATAATCAATAAACTTACCTCTCAGAAGAATGACTATGGCAAGGAAAACCATCTCCATGTTCATATCATTCACACACGATACAATCCTTATTGTATATTACCCAGAGTGTCCCTGTATCTCACACTCATTTACAAATGCAAAGGGAGTATGAGTTGTATTACTGTATATGTTGCAGGTTCCTCATAATTAACTCCTCTTTTTCTCTCAGTCTGCCAAGCCAGTTTCCTCTAGGTTGTGTCAACTTATGTGGCAATATTGTCATCACTTTATCTTTCAAGGCATATTTAAAAGATCTTGGCTACCCTGGCTCTCAGGGTGAAACAAAGGATGGGGGACGCATGGCACCATAATAATCAAGTGACAAGTCACAATATGTAATAAAATAAGGAAATTAGCTACATAAAATAGGTTATGGACATGAGCAGTAGTATTTGCCTGTGCAAAACCATTCAAGGCCTCCCTCCACTTCTCAGAATGTAGCTCTAACCATGTGCCAACCAGCGCATTATGACACTCATGGCTGCCTTTTTCTCTTGGCTTTGCTGATTGATTGATAGAATACTTTATGCAAAAAAGCACAGGAAAGTACAGAAAATACAAGGTCTGCTAAGAGGTTTTAAAACCCAAGAAAGCCCATGGCTTGTTTCCATTGGGGTCCTCCATATTAAATTAATCATAACATTTAATGGCATAAAAATGATACAGTCCTGCATAAACGTCATATAAATGGTTAGAAATCAAAATAAATAATAGTGTACAGTAAGGGGGGGGGGGGGGGGGCTTTGGCTTTTAATTGGGTTTTCGAATTGTAGCCACCCATACAGTAAGTGCTATTGTGCTCTTTGAGAGCTCTTGCACTGACATTTTCTGTTTTACCTCAGGACCGTTATCTTCTTATTCTTTCGTGTATCTCTGCTAATAAATGAACACATATACATGACACACTCACTGATATGATATCACAAGTCAATTTATTTATCTGAATGTACTTTAACTTACACTTATGATAAGAGGTTAAACGAGAGGTATTGCCTCTCAATCATTATGATCGATAGATAGATAGATAGATAGATAGATAGATAGATAGATAGATAGATAGATAGATAGATAGATAGATAGATAGATAGATAGATAGATAGATAGATAGATAGATAGATAGATAGATAGATAGATAGCTTTATTGTCATTCAGCAGATACATAAAATGCATAAGAGAACGAAATGTCGTTCCACTGGCTTTTAGTATGCTAGTTAAAAGAGAGCTAAAATACTATTCAAATCTAAAATCCACTTTAATTGTTGGATTGAGATGGTGGTAGATGTGCTCGTCTTGCAAGCCAAGGTTTTGGTACTGTCCTGACACATCCACATGCCCATGGTCACTGAAACCCAGACTGACACTAGTACTGTCAGCAGGCTCCCCATTCTTCAGGATAACATTGGAGTAGAAAGCAGGTGGTGGTGGTGGAGGTGGAGGAGGTGGTGGTGGTGGTGGTGGAGGAGGTGGTGGAGGAGGTGGTGGAGGAGGTAATGACACTGCTGCTCTTGTGCCTGTGCAGTCTGAGAGCTCAAGTCCAACGCTTCCAGAGGGGTTCATGGTCTCATAGTCACATGAGATCTGAGCAGGTATGCAAATCATAAAACAGGACAGGTACAATTTAAAACCCAGAGTGTTCATTTGACTCTGAGTGTAATTGAATGTAACCAAATGAACCAGTAGTACTAGTATGTATGTGTATGTGTACACTCTCAGGGTTACAAATGGATACATTCACATTTTACAGTGTAGTTTCAGATAAGGAAACTGAGTATCAGTATAGTCAACGCGCGGATGGCCATAATTTAGGTATAGAGAAGTGGACCTGATTCCGCCACCTGTCCATTGAACTCAAAGTACGGGCCAGAGATGTTGAGAGGTAAGTCCCTTTTACTTTCAACGGTGTACGTCACATTCACTGTCTAAGCCTTCATATGGGTAGGGCAGCTAGGGCCTACTTCTGTGCTGCCAGTGTGGGCGGCATCATCATCCTATCCATTATCAAAGTAAAAAACTAAATATCCTCTCAGGTATATTTACACACCTATGGCTAATATGGCACATGTAATAATTCTTCTGTTTTCAAAGTGAGGAGATTTTACCTTCACAATGGGGTGGGGGGAATCTGGCACATGGAGAAAACAAACGAAACTAACCTCCTTATTGTGGTGTACACCTGAGTTTCTGTGTTTGAAAACCTGCTGGAGAGAGAGTGTGAAAACACACACAAACAGCAGTGCAGCCGCACACATCACTGCGACAAGGACCAGTGGCAGCAGAGACTCTGGAAAAGAGAGCAACAACTTCAGTCCACCTGGCATTTCTGATTTTCACACACAGATACACAAGCATGCATGCATATACACTGTAAGACACCACGCAGGCACATACACATGGCCATAAACCTACCCACATGTACACAAATAAATACACCCATGGCAAAAAAACACAAACACACACACTCCACACATTCACTACTCACTCTCACGTGTGACGTCCACTGTAGACAGTGACACAGCTATTGGAGTTGTAGTTTCTAGGTAAATGCAGCAAAATGTGAATTAGTTAGTTGGTAGTCAGAGGTAACAAAAATAGAAATGGTGATATTTATGTACAGTAGGCCTACATATTATAGCACAGTTCAGTTGTCTATGAACAGAAAGTTCTGTAAAGAGGAACAGCCATGAGGACAGTAAACTATACACGGTTCTCTTTTAGCAAAAGTGCTCTCACGTGCATTTACAAGAAAAGAACACCATAGTGACCACCACACAGACATTTTAACTAGAAGTAATATGTACCTTATGTAGCATTATATGAATCCATGTACTGTATGTATAAACTAAGGAATGGTACAGTTATTTATATTCTGTCTTATAAGCTGAACAAGTACCAAGGGCAACCTCAGTATCCCTTCTAGAATAAATAAAGATTTGAATGAATGAAAACTGGACCCCTACCAGGGGAAACATGCAGCTGTATCTCACGAAGGTAATCAGCGTCGGAGGGGATATCCACCCCACACCAGTACCTCCCACTGTCCTTTGGAGTGAGTCTATCCACACTGATGATGAAGAACCCTCCGGTGATGTCGTCGTACAGTGAAAGTCGTCCCTCTTTCACCCACTGGTCATGTTTATTGGTGCTGATCAGATGCTCGCAGGACAGACGGTCGTCTACACGGCATAAGTACTTGGTGTTGTTCCGCTGGCTTGGCGGGTACTCACATCTGAACTCTAAACGCTGGTCTTCTGCCCCTGTCACAACTGTACCATGACTCAGAGCTGTCAGACAGAACGACACATTAAGCAGCCTGCCTAATCATGTAGAAAATAACAATGCTGTGTTGGATCAGAGAGCGCATCATAATGCTAAGCATGACGTAGATGAAAGTGGTAAATGGTGCATTTATATAGCGCCTTTATCCAAGGTGCTTTACATAGATTGTGCATTACATTCACCCATTCACACACACACACATTCATACACTGATGGCGGCGGAAACCATGCAAGGCACCAACCAGCACATCAGGAGCAATTAGGGGTTCAGTGTCTTGCTCAAGGACACTTCGACACTAACTCTGGGGGAGCCCGGGTTCGAACTGGCTACCTTGCGGTTACCATCCAGCCACCATCCATCCAGTCCATCCAGCCACCGCCGCCCCTACAGTGGCCATCAAATATACTGTAAAACCCTTTACAGAGTATAGGTGACTCGCAGGACAGTTTAGCTTGGGTCATGTCTGATTGCTCACAGTCACAATAGTTCTATAATAGCACTTATGCTTACCTGTGATATTTATTATAGTGATAATGAAAATCTTGAGGTAATTCCAGTTTGTTCCCATCACTCCCAGCCACTACTATTAATCCACACAGTGTAAACGTTGCAGCGGCAGCATGAATCTGTGACCTTCAGTAGTAAAGGTTTCGTCTTAAATGGGTTAGTGTGCGTGTGAATGTGTGCGTGCACAACATTTCATGTAAACCTCTTCCTCTTTCATCAGTTAGTAAATCACAAACCTCATATAAGAAATTTACTTTCAGTGTAGCCTATGTGTAGAGGTCTAAAAGTGCCGAGTAGTGGTTGTTGTGTCTATAAAAATGCTTTGAAGAAGTTGCAGGTGCCCGGTCTGTAGCCGGCCGTGGGCTGGGGGGCGGGGGATCCGGGGGCCTCTGGCCAGTCACTTGGTGGCGGGCTGGGAGTCACCGGAGCTTCTGTCTCCTCGGGGTGCGAGCAAGGGCTGGATGCAGGCCGGGCTTGTGACAATTAATGTTATATATCTGCTGTATATTATGAGTCATGTCTCCTGCTGTTCCCTGCCTTGCCTTGTACTGTTTGTCAAGCTGTTTTTCTTTGGATTTCTTTTATTGTCTCCACCAGGCCGAAGGCATGGGGAGAGAGTATTAGTCCATGAGCCAGACCCCCCTAATTTGCGCGTTAATTACGAAATGGGTGGGCAAATTCTTGTTTGAATTTTTGACTAGCTGTACATCTCTACTTCACAATCGCAGACTAGCAGCTTAGTGGTAGTTATCATGCATTGAGTACATGCACCTCTATATTGCCACATGCAAATTGTGAACACATATATGATCAACTTTTGAACCTTACTTTGTGCAGAGACCAATCAAACCACTTTTCTGCATAATTCAAATATGGGGAATTGATTGGAATGGTTATTTTACTTCCACAAAACTTCCATATATGCTTAAATGGGCTTTTAATGCAGTATTTTGCACACACATTACACACAAATTTAAAATAAGGCTTGCAAATATCCCCATTTTGGAAGTGTGTGCTAAGAACCAACATGTTCCTAATGGCTATAGAAAACTGCTCACCATTCTAAGCTTTAATATGAGTGGTAACATGTGTTTGTACGTTTTGTAACTCTAGAGATACAATCAGAAACACTATTATAGTGTGATAACACGAGCCAGGGCCATAGCTATAGAATCAAATCGGTGGGCAAAGCTGGTGTGATTTTTTTGACTTGTTGTGCATCTCTACTTCACAGTTTGGCATGATAACCATTGCATACACATAGCTTAGTGGTCGTTATCATGCATTGAATATGTGGCCCCCTATATTACCTGCACACACATTCTTACAAAAATATATGATAAACGTTTGAGCCATTATTGTGTAGAGACCTATAATCACACCTTTCTGCATAATTCAAGTATGGGTGATTTTACTTATTCAATACTTTCATATATGCTTAAATGGATTTTTAATGCAAAATTCTGCACACAAATGATCCATGCAATAACCAACCCCAAGAAGAGGACCTGATTATCACAGAGGCAGCCTTGACTGACTCGGAAATAAAGGACTGAATTTACCAGTGCTCCCACGGGGATCACTGGGCAGGGGCCCTGCCTAGCCCGGGCAGAGGACTTTTGTGGCGGTTCTGGACAACCGTGGGTCTGACCGACTCGACACCGGGCTGGCTGAAGAAGTTCCACATGCAGAAGACCCCAACACGGTGTAGTGTCTGGCCCTGAGACTTATTGACAGTCATGCCGAAGCAGGGTCTCACTGGAAACTGTTGGTGGGGCAGAGTGAATGGATAGATGATGTTGGTTGGACACAGGGTGATGCGTGGCCGTGGACTGAGAGTGCACCCTGCATTGACACCAACCACAGATCTCGTGCTTTGTCTGACCAGCGGATTCGACCGTTATCTCTCTGTGCACGTTGTTGTGCGTCACGCACATCCGGCATGTAAAAAAGGTGATCTGTAACTGCCATCTATTAGCCAATTCATCGTTCTGTTGAGCTGGTCAAGTCATGGTGATGTCAGAAGTGATGTCAGCAGTATCACCTTTTATGCCCATCTTTGTCAGGCATGGCCAAATATGGGGTCTATGCAGATGTCAGAAGTCGGTGGGACGAACCCGTATTTAGGCATGCCCAAATATGGAGTTGCAGAGGCAGAGGCCTTGTGATGTCAGCTGTGGCCCGGGCAGAGGCCTTTTGTGGCGGTTCTGGACAACCATGGGTCCGACCAACTCGACACCGGGCACTGCACTCCCTGTGGGGGTGTAGAACGCGTGTGTCGAATTTGAAGTAAGTGGGGCGAACGGTTTTCGTGTGACATGTATTACAGACGTACAGCTGTACAGACACAGAGACTTTGCATTTATAGTTAGATGATACATTGGCTACTATATGGACATTGAATATTCCCTCATTTAAAACCTTTGACTTTGACATGTTAACAAAATGAAATAAGAATGTTGACTCTGTCAATACAATATTCAATTGACAGAGTCAGGCAAAATCAGGCATATTCTCCTATATAATGCCTAATTTGCATATTTAAATATACAATTTCAGAAAACTTGTAATACAATAAATCATTGTTTTCATGTAATTAATCAACTAGGGAAGTTTCATGGTGATCACTAGTTCTTAATTTTTTTCATCCTATTCACCCATCATGTATATAGGTGAAAATAACAAAATGTGTGATAAATATGAAAAAGCTGCTCCTGTGGAAGTGTTATCATATATTAATTTACTTATATTGACCTTCTAAACAATTTAATATAGGTATGGTTTTGCCCACTCATTTCGTAATGAAAACTTGTCTGGCTCATGGACTATATGTTTTGCACTCCGTCCGTCCGTGTGTCCGTCCGTCCGTTCGTCCGTCCTTCCGTCTGTGAACAGCTAATCTCCGGCACTGTTAACCCGGTCGATGCCAAATTTTACACACACACTCCCTGGATGCCAACGATGAACCTCTGCCCCAATTTCCAGAACGGCCTGTTATAGCGCCACCAGGAGGCCGCTTTGTGCAAAACAAGTTTTTGGACAGTACACCTACATATTTTGTCCAAACATCACGCAAGTTGGTACACAGTCTCTCTAGGGCCATTCAACGAAACGGGTGTTTCAGATTTCTCAGACTCCATCCTGATTGGCTAAGATTGGCTTCCAAAGTTCGCAGGAGTGCTTAGTTTCAAACAAAATGCTGCAAATCATTAACACATCGTGTGATTTCCGTGAAATTGTGCACGCACATTCCCACTAGGCCGAGGAAGAAATGCCACATGAACATTTTCAACTCAGCCTCATGGTGGCGCTATAACTGGCCGAAAGGTGTTTTTACCTCTAACTGCACGGATCTGTGGATAACTTTGTATGCCAACTCCCTAGAGGCCAAGGAAAAACCTTTGCCTGGAATTTTTCACATCTGCTCTTTATAGCGCCACCAGGAGGCCGACATATGTAAAACACATTTTCTAATATTACTCCTTCAGATTTTATCCAAATTTCCCGCAAATCGGTACACATGCTCTCCATAGTCATGTGATCAAGACGGGTTTGTTTGATTTCTCATAATCCACCCTCATTGGCTACAATTGGCTTCTAAACTTTTCAGGAGTAGCCCGCTTTGTACCCGTTTTGTACAAATCGCCACAACTACTCAACGCAGCGTCCGATTGTGGTGAAACTGTGCATGCATATTCCCACTAGGCTTTGGAAGAAATGCCACTTGACAGTTTTAAAATCAGCCTCATGGTGGCGCTACAACAGGCCAAGCCGCGTCGTTTATATTGCTCCTAAACATTTTGCCAAACATCACACACACACACACACACACACACACACACACACACACACACACACACACACACACACACACACACACACACACACACACACACACACACACACCACATCCTCCTGGTGGAGACCTGTGCCCAGAAGGGCACTTTTTCTAGTTGTATAGTGGAACTTAAAAGCTAGACCTTTATGAATCCTCAACAGTGTCCCCATTCCCCAGCCTAGACTTGTGCAGACTTTTTTTCTTTCTTTCTTTTCTTTCTTTTCCCTCTTTTTTTTAAAGATTTGTTTATTGACAATTAATGGAGACATTATCATCAGATCACTTTACAGAATCACTTTTTTTTAAAAACAAGACAAACTAAAACAAGAAAGCAAACAACAGGAAAAACAAAAACAAACAGCAACAGGAAAAACAAAGCTGGAAAAGGGACCCCCCCCCACCCACCCCAACCCCAGAAAGGTAAACTACACACTCCGTATTGTCCATAAGACCCTTTCACAACATCAACTTGTATAGTAAAATCAACCCAGAGGAGATATTGAAGGTAGAACCTCAAAGAACCTACCCCAGATCTTTTCATAAGTAGCAGGCTTTCTCCTTACATTGTACAGTATCTTTTCTGGAGTACAGTATGATGAAAGTTCATTCAGCCAGTGCCTCTGTGAAGGTGAGTTTTCAGATTTCCAGTTAACCAGAATGATTTTCTTCGCAGCTGTACACTGGCGAGCAACACAAAATACTGAGTTTTCTTTTTCCAATCAGAATTCAGTACTATAGCAGTAACTAATGACAATAGGATAAAAAAAAGAAAAGAAAAACACAAACATACTATATGCACACCACAGGAGGACAGGGTCAGGGAGAATGGTCATCTCCAATATAGTTGGGGTAGTTTGACTATTTTAAGCAGAGCACAAAATGTAGTTGTACAAAATTCTTTCCCAAACCTGGCCACCAAATTAGATAACATGCTGTGCTGGTCTGTTTGCTGGCTTGAATACCTCATGGCTACACCTAACACACTGGCATGACGGAGATTCACATTTACATTCTCTTAATTCCCTAATTACTTCCACTGACTTTGTATATTAGATAGGTAGCAAAGAGTTCCTGTTTGGATAATATTGGTGTCCTGAGTCCAGACCTAAAAAAGTATTTTCTGAGACAGAGATGCATTTGGAGAGACAGAGAGACCCCTGTTACTGAACAAACACTACAGTATAGCAATGATGTCGGAATATTAAGCTACAGTATCTAACGCTTATTTTAGGAAAGAATATCACCTTGACCCCCTTTAAGGCAAACCTTTAAGGTGTTAAACATTATTGGTAAGCATTGTATGATAGATCAATGGACCCTACCACTCTAAACACTGGCCAAGGCGGAATCAAGAATTATTGACCCCATAATAAAGGATTAAAAAATGATCATAAACTCACATCTGGGCCTTATATCATGTGTAAATAAGTCAATAATATAAATGTCTTAACTAACCATACATTCTAAATCATTATTAGATTATTACAAAAACAAATATCATCATGATCATTCTAAAAGATACCCCATACTCCTATTAGGAGGATGAAATATCTAGTAGCAGTATTCTTTTTATACATGCTTGCTTGTCATGGAAGATAATGACATCAGGAGTGTAAGTATAAGTATAAAATGTGTAAGTATAAAGAAACATACATCAGAACTGAATGATATCAGTGTGTATAATATAATCATCTTGTCTTTGTACACTGTTCAGAGCAAAACCCCAAACCTCACTTCAGAGGTTTGGGGTCCAGTGCCTGGTAGATGGCGTCATACTGGTTGGCATCCGTGGCTTTGGAGTCAACATATGTTACAACACGCTGTAGCCTTACTGCACGTTGGGTTGGGACACTTTCTTGTTCTTCGCTGACATCATTGTAATCATCCTATAATCAAATAATTATCTCTAAGACATATTCCTTTTTAACCCTAAATGTTGATGAACACAAGTCATAACAATTGAGATAAATCAGTTCATATTTATACTTAATAGGTAGTAGATGATGGTTACTCACTTTTCCACCTTTCTCTGCATCAAGTCCACATGGACCTGTAGTAAAGACAAGGCGTTATTGTAAGAGCATGCATGTTTAATGTTTATAACTGTTTCTCTTGCTCTTTAGAAGGGGTATGCCCAAAGCATACTGAAATACAAGTGAACTAACAGCTTGTATGATGTAATTTCCCTGGGAAACAGTTACAAAGAACGTTCAGAACAGCCTGAAAGTGAAACCCTATACTGGGCCCTCATGTGTCACATACCGTTATGGCTCTTCAAGCGTATGCAGAATATAAAAGGGATGAGAGCACACACCAGGGCAGCCAAACTCACAAAAACAATGAAGATCACTGTGGTGCCTGGACACATGGTGGTTAAATTAAACATATGTTACACTTTATTTGGACAGTTTTGATTTATTATCATCAAATATCTGAATTTCTGAATGATTGGCTGTTGTTGGCTGTTAAATCTTCAATAGAATTAATTAGCTGTATCAGTGTATTCAACAGGAACAGGGCTCCAACTAAATCATTTTCTGAGACGTCCTAAGAAAGCTGTAGCTAGTTTACCTGTAAGGTACGTTGATTTAGGGCGTTTTGTGGATGGATGTGTTACTGTTACTGCTGCTGGTGCCGATCCACCCATTGACAGATAGCTCCATGCGTACATTGCATCAGTTGTGGTTTGCAGACTTACATTGAAGAAATGTGGACTAGGGGAAACTCTGAAAGAAGCTTTGAAAGCACCAACAAAGAGTTAGTACCAATGAATGAGGGAGAGCATGTGTGTGTGTGTGCGTGCGTGCGTGCGTGCGTGCGTGCGTGCGTGCGTGCGTGCGTGCGTGTGTGTGTGTGTGCGACGCTCGAGTGTGCGACCATTGTAATGTTTGATGTAAGAGGGAGACATCACAAGATCAAGTTTGGTTAGGCTACTGTGAAATTATCTACAATACATAGCCTGTCCTTGTGTTTCCACTATTGACATTTTGATTTTATACAAGTCACTGCTATCCCTATTTTATTAAATATTTGGTTGTAATTTTTTCATTTTATTTGAATAGCTTAAGAAAAACTGCCTCATGCTTCATTAACTAAGTAAATGATCTGGATCCTTTAGAATAGATGCTGTGACAGGTCAACATTATACTTAGATTAGATTAGTGCTCTAGCCTGGACGCGCAAAATAGAATCATGTCATGTCATCAGTCATGATGAAACACAAACAGCTCAGAGGCTGCAGCACAGGGTATGCTTTTGAAGAATTTAATAAAAGTCTAATTAAGTCAGGGGTGGGCAACTTTGACGATGGAGAGGGCCACTATATTTCCACACTCACTCCCTAGGGCCATATATTACTGTCGTCGCAAAAATTGCCGATCTACAAGCTCAAAACGCGTCGCGCTGCGACGCGTTTTGAGCTTGTAGATCGGCTATTTTTGCTATATTCGAATTGAAATGTTGAATTATTTTTTACTATTTTTGAATTGGAATCCTGAAAATTAACATTTTTATGTAATTTCAAATGCCTTTTAATTATACTTGTGTTGAGCAATGAGCTACTAATTTAGACTGAAGTAATTAAAGCGGGTCATGTTTGCATGTTGTGGAATTGTAAACAGCTGAAACCAATATTATATCATTATCCAGCTGACATTAACCTGAGGGCCACATTAAGTGAAGGTGGGGGCCACATGTGGCCCCCGGGCCGCCAGTTGCCCACCCCTGAATTAAGTGAACAGTTATGTTATAGTTTTGTGTTATATTACTTTGCTGCCCTCAAGATAACAGGCAGCTGGTGTTAGATTGTACCTGCAAGGGGAGGAGTAAGTTGAGTTTAAACTTTAGAGGTATAGAAACTACTGAATAAAATAATGAAAAAAGGTTTAAGCTTTGATAAATAAATAAATTACCATGGAGAACTTTGAGATGAACCTCTTGGTCAAAGAGTGTGTCCACTCCGCAGTGATATCTCCCTGCATCCGTCTTCTCCAGACTCCTTATGGATACAGTGAAGACTCCATCACCTCTGTTGTGTTCCATGCGGTATCGCCCTTGCTCTGTAACAATGGACTCCTTCCCCTCGCTCTGAAGAAGAATGTCTTGGCTGGAGCACATGTCCCTACAGAAGTATTTATTGTAGTTGTCATAGCTGGTGTTTGTGGTCCATTCATGTAAACACTGGATGGACACCTCTCTTCCAACAAACCCACTAGCTTCCAACGCCGTGGAGGCCTCCACACACGCAGCTATAGAACAAAGACATTGTCACATTTAATTGTTGTATGTTCTTGACTAATCATGTCGGAAAGACTGAGAGGAAGGATATGTACACTCTAGGAGTTTCAAATGGATACATTGTATGTAGTATGCTTAATGATTACATTATGCTTTAATTCAAATTGTATTAAAAAATAAAAATAAAATATATTTGCCAAGGAGGCATGTTTACACCCTGATGCTCGATCAATTTAAAGGCAAATATTTACTGTATATGCAATTTTCTCAATACAAATGGCAATCAATAAAACAAATACAGAGCACATCAGAAACCAAATCACTGTTTTCCGTTTGTTATTTGAAAATAACATAAAATACTTGACATGAATGGTTAAAGGTGAAATACAACAAAACCTGAGAAGAAGAAGCAAAGGATGCCAGTATGTAGGATCCTCATGCTTTATCCTGTAAACCAGCAGACCTCCCAAGGAAAATGGAAAAGCAATTTACGATTCTGAAGAAGACTGTGGTGTGTTTTTTAGTAGAGAGTGAAAACAGAATGCTCTAAGAAGAACTTAATTCCAGGGCTTCATGGAGAAGATGGGTGATCTGATAAAAGATATCACAAGTACAATAATCTGATTGTACACGAAGCAAATGAAGTGGATTCGTCCTGCCTTTCGGGGTTAGATCATGAAATGAAAACTATTCAACGTTCCCCTGGCTCCCTATCTAACCATTAAACGTTCCCCTGCAGTCACTATATTAAACGGTTTTCTTCAGGATATAAGCATGAACACATCCTGCTTTCTCCCTATCTCCAACCCCATCTCTAATTCAGGTCAGTTCGGGCCTCAGGTTGATTCATTCACTGCTGCTTCTCCTCAAGTTTACTGAGAATCAGTCTGCATGCGCACAAGGCTCTAGTCTAATGTATGAATGCTCATCTGCATCTGCAAAAAATAAGGAAAAAATAAGTCTCCTGACAGCATCATGGGTATTGGCAGGTCCCCTAGTTACACCCCTTGTTGTCTTTACCAGGCCAAAGGCATGGGGAAAGAGTATGTTTTGCACTCCGTCCGTCCGTCCGTGTGTCCGTGTGTCCGTGTGTCTGTGTGTCCGTCCGTCCGTCACACTCCCTGGATGCCAACGATGAACCTCTGCCCCAGAATTTCCAGAACGTCCTGTTATAGCGCCACCAGGAGGCCGCTTTGTGCAAAACAAGTTTTTGGACCGTACACCTACAGATTTTGTCCAAACATCACGCAAATTGGTACACAGTCTCTCTAGAGCCATTCAACGAAACGGGTCTTTCAGATTTCTCAGACTCCATCCTGATTGGCTAAGATTGGCTTCCAAAGTTCGCAGGAGTGCTCAGTTTCAAACAAAATGCTGCAAATCATGAACACATTGTGTGATTTCCGTGAAATTGTGCACGCACATTCCCACTAGGCCGAGGAAGAAATGCCACATGAACATTTTCAACATTTTATAACTTTGTATGCCAACTCCCTAGAGGCCAAGGAAAAACCTTTGCCTGGAGTTTTTCACATCTGCTCTTTATAGCGCCACCAGGAGGCCGACATATGTAAAACACATTTTCTAATATTACTCCTTCAGATTTTATCCAAATTTCACGCAAATCGGTACACATGCTCTCCATAGTCATGTGATCAAGACGGGTTTGTTTGATTTCTCATAATCCACCCTCATTGTATGGCTTCTAAACTTTTCAGGAGTAGCCCGCTTTGTACCCGTTTTGTACAAATCGCCACAACTACTCAACGCAGCGTCCGATTGTGGTGAAACTGTGCATATATTCCCACTAGGCTTTGGAAGAAATGCCACGTGAACATTTTCAACTCAGCCTCATGGTGGCGCTATAACTGGCCAAGCCTCGTCACACACACACACACACACACACACACACACACACACACACACACACACACACACACACACGTTTATATTGCTCCTAAACATTTTGCCAAACATCACACACACACTCCTATCCTCCTGGTGGAGACCTGTGCCCAGAAGGGCACTTTTTCTAGTTGTATATTTGTCTGTCACAAAATGTTTCAATGAATTTGACCCCAATGGAAACAAGCCATATGCTCTCTCTTGGGTTCAATCCTTTTAGCATTGTATTTCTTTTTAAAGTTACTCTTCTGTGCTATATTTGCAATCTGTTAATAATGTATTCAATCAATCAATCAATCAAACAAACAAACAAACAAACAACTATCTATAAAGGTAAGCATACAATATATAATAATATATAACCTCCCAAATCTCCTTGAGTCTCTGAAATGTTGGCAGGCATGCCAAATTGTTAACATGATTCACCTTTAAAGTCATGAGACAGATATATTTGAAATTATTCTCTCCTGTCAATAGAGTAATGTGGACTGACCCTTAATTGTTCACCATCACCAGTGGAAATTACACCCCATCCAGGACAACAACAGAAGCTTGTTTAAACCATCTAGCTTCATCATACCACAGTGGTCCTCAAAGTGGTGTCCAGGGGTCCTTGAGGGGGTTCCAGAGGGTCTGCAGCAAAATGTGTTAATATACGTTAATACATAATAATATCTCAAACTTATATAGCGCTTTTCTGAGTACCCAAATACGCTAAAACAACTTTATTAGAAAAAAGAAATAAACACTAAATGCTATAAATACATTAAAAATCACACCCGTGTGAACTGAGTGGTGTAAGGTATTATATAGCCTGATCAGCTCTGATCTGACGTAATGTCTGACGTAATGAAATCACACCCGGGTGAACTGGGTGACCGTAGCAACCATGCTCATTTTTTGAGCACAGACAGACAGACAGACAGACAGACACGTAAACTAACAAAGCCAGTCGTAGGAGTGGTTTACACCACTCAAAAACAGTGAAAAGAGTTAGCTAGGGAAAGCAATGTTGAATGTTTAATATATATAATATATGGCAATCAGTTTAACCACTTAACCCAAACATTAGCTATTTGAAAATAGAAGAACTACAAGCTCACAACGCATCAATGAAAATGTTTGAAAACCACCGGCCTACACACATCAACCCTGAATTCCATGCGTTGAATCACTAGGGTCAACGTGGGTAAATGTGGGTCAACATGCAACAAGACATATCAAGCCCTAACCACACCAAATAGTCCATGAGCCAGACAAGTTTTCATTACGAAATGAGTGGGCAAAACCATACCTATATTAAATTGTTTAGAAGGTCAATATAAGTAAATTAATATATGATAACACTTCCACAGGAGCAGCTTTTTCATATTTATCACACATTTTGTTATTTTCACCTATATACATGAAGGGTGAATAGGATGAAAAAAATTAAGAACTAGTGATCACCATGAAACTTCCCTAGTTGATTAATTACATGAAAACAATGATTTATTGTATTACAAGTTTTCTGAAATTGTATATTTAAATATGCAAATTAGGCATTATATAGGAAAATATGCCTGATTTTGCCTGACTCTGTCAATTGAATATTGTATTGACAGAGTCAACATTCTTATTTCATTTTGTTAACATGTCAAAGTCAAAGGTTTTAAATGAGGGAATATTCAATGTCCATATAGTAGCCAATGTATCATCTAACTATAAATGCAAAGTCTCTGTGTCTGTACAGCTGTACGTCTGTAATACATGTCACACGAAAACTGTTCGCCCCACCTACTTCAAATTCGACACACGCGTTCTACACCCCCACAGGGAGTGCAGTGCCCGGTGTCGAGTTGGTCGGACCCATGGTTGTCCAGAACCGCCACAAAAGACCTCTGCCCGGGCCACAGCTGACATCACAAGGCCTCTGCCTCTGCAACTCCATATTTGGGCATGCCTAAATACGGGTTCGTCCCACCGACTTCTGACATCTGCATAGACCCCATATTTGGCCATGCCTGACAAAGATGGGCATAAAAGGTGATACTGCTGACATCACTTCTGACATCACCATGACTTGACCAGCTCAACAGAACGATGAATTGGCTAATAGATGGCAGTTACAGATCACCTTTTTTACATGCCGGATGTGCGTGACGCACAACAACGTGCACAGAGAGATAACGGTCGAATCCGCTGGTCAGACAAAGCACGAGATGCACTAAAGCTGCAAGATCTGTGGTTGGTGTCAATGCAGGATGCACTCTCAGTCCACGGCCACGCATCACCCTGTGTCCAACCAACATCATCTATCCATTCACTCTGCCCCACCAACAGTTTCCAGTGAGACCCTGCTTCGGCATGACTGTCAATAAGTCTCAGGGCCAGACATACACCGTGTTGGGGTCTTCTGCATGAGGAACTTCTTCAGCCAGCCCGGTGTCGAGTCGGTCAGACCCACGGTTGTCCAGAACCGCCACAAAAGTCCTCTGCCCGGGCTCTAGGCAGGGCCCCTGCCCAGTGATCCCGTGGGAGCACTGGTAAATTCAGTCCTTTATTTCCGAGTCAGTCAAGGCTGCCTCTGTGATAATCAGGTCCTCTTCTTGGAGTTGGTTATTGCATGGATCATTTGTGTGCAGAATTTTGCATTAAAAAGCCATTTAAGCATATATGAAAGTATTGAATAAGTAAAATGACTATTCCAATCAATTACCCATACTTGAATTATGCAGAATGGTGTGATTATAGGTCTCTACACAATAATGGCTCAAACGTTTATCATATATTTTTGTAAGAATGTGTGTGCAGGTAATATAGGGGGCCACATATTCAATGCATGATAACGACCACTAAGTTATGTGTATGCGATGGTTATCATGCCAAACTGTGAAGTAGAGATGCACAACAAGTCAAAAAAATCACACCAGCTTTGCCCACCGATTTGATTCTATAGCTATGGCCCTGGCTCGTGTTATCACACTATAATAGTGTTTCTGATTGTATCTCTAGAGTTACAAAACGTACAAACACATGTTACCACTCATATTAAAGCTTAGAATGGTGAGCAGTTTTCTATAGCCATTAGGAACATGTTGGTTCTTAGCACACACTTCCAAAATGGGGATATTTGCAAGCCTTATTTTAAATTTGTGTGTAATGTGTGTGCAAAATACTGCATTAAAAGCCCATTTAAGCATATATGGAAGTTTTGTGTAAGTAAAATAACCATTCCAATCAATTCCCCATATTTGAATTATGCAGAAAAGTGGTTTGATTGGTCTCTGCACAAAGTAAGGTTCAAAAGTTGATCATATATGTGTTGTCACAATTTGCATGTGGCAATATAGGGGTGCATGTATTGTTATCATACAAAAATGTGAAGTTGAGGTGTACAACTAGTCAAAAATTCAAACAAGAATTTGCCCACCCATTTCGTAATTAACGCGCAAATTAGGGGGGTCTGGCTCATGGACTAAAAGGGTCAAGACGGTTTTAGCGTTGTCCCTGCTGTGTGATATGTCTTGTTGCACGTTGACCGCATCAACGCATGGAATTCAATGGCCCAAACCACACCAAAGGGTCAAGACGGTTTTAGCGTTAACTCCTTGCAACCGTTTGGACCCAAGGAGTTGCATGGTGACCCTTTGGTGTGGTTTGGGCTTTACACACCACACCAGTAATCCATGGGCTCCCAAATGAGCATAAGAATGCTTACCCTGTGGAAAGGTATACATTGGCCAAACTAAAAAGATGTTTAAATTAAAGATTTCTGAACATAAAACTGGAATAGGCACAGGCATTGCTGAATATGCCACGGCTAATCACTAACTTGAAGCGCAAATGATATGATTTGATAGAACCATATGGTTCCCGTTAACCCTGTGTAGAACAGGTCACTGCCCCTAGAGGGGGTAACCTCCCAAGTTATTATCTTAGTTATCTTAGTTAACCGTGATGGGAATGTGATTGGAATGTACATTCATTTGTATACAATTACACAGATCCATATACTAAGGATAGACATTTCAATAATAATAGATTAGAATAGAAAATACATTATGATGATGAACAATGTCCAGGCAATGAATCTGAAATAGATTTGGCTTAGAAGGGGGACATAATTAATTTTCCAGAGAATAAACTGCATCAATTATGTTCATGGTCATTTCATATTTATTTAAAAGTATAAAATATATAGGTCTATTATAGGTATAATAATGTATTTGAATCATATAGTTGTTTTTATACACAGGTTTTATCTATACATCTCACCCGCATACTCCACCAGCAGGGGACATCAATTAGGGCAGTCTATAAAAACTATTTTTATTCAAGTATAATTTGTGTTCAACACAATAAACCCAACACCCTGGTCATTTTCACCCACGTCATATGCGCGCACACACACACACACACACACACACACACACACGGTATGGTGATACAGTACATAAAATATATTAACTTTGTATTATTTGGAGTAAGACGTTTTATTTATTACAAAAGATGTTGACATAGCTGGTGAATAACTTTCTCCTGTCAAAAAAAACTCCACTCCACACAAACCGACAGAAAACCATAAAAAAGGTAATTTTTTTCCTAAACCATTCCAAGCTGTCTCAAATGCTCAGGATATTTAGGTTGTTTTATAATGTATACAGACATACTATACATCACAAACTCTTAAAGTGATGTCACTTTAAATGATCAAGTGCAATGAAGTACAATCCCCACTCAAATTATAGAACATTCACCCCAAATCCATCCACCCAAAGTTATGAAATGCCACAAGCATGTACAGTTTGGCTGCATAGTAAAGTTGACAGTAGTATCACTTTCATTCCTTAGCCTATAGTTCATAATCTTTCCCATGTGATGTTCAGCCCGAAACCATATGAATCTGCCAGTGGAAAAGAAATAAAAAAATAAAGCCCTTGGCGGATTAGTCTGGCCCCGCTCGCTCGGATGTGATTGGATTTCCCTGCCCCCTAAGTTATGGGGCACCAATATGCCCAGTATGCAAATACTGTGTGGGGAAAATCCGTCCCATGGAAAGGCAGGTTCCACACATAGAGATATTACTCTGGCCATGCCAGGCTCTTTCAGCTCAGTCAAAGTCTTGGCAGCATTGAGCTAAATAATAATCCCCATAAGCAAGTCCTTGTTGCTTCTTGTCCTGACATTTATGGCAGCACCTGGGCGATCCTGTCTCGTGCATTCTGACTAAGCTTCTCAGGAAATGTCACCTCGTATTCCACCACGAGGTCACCGCGACGACTGGGGGACTTGGACAATGGCAGCCCTTCCCCTGTGATGCGCCGTTTCATCCCTGGCCGCACAATGTCAGTGGTTGTCACAGGTATGGTCCTGCCATCCAATGTGGGTGCAATGACTGTGCTGCCACACAAGGCCTAAAAGGAGCCAAAGAAAAGAGCAAAGTTATTCATTCACATTTTGGTAACATCATCCATTCCAAATTACAATTTCCAATGATATCTTTTTTTTTTTTTTTTTTTTTTGTGGCTTTCGCCTTTATTTTATATCTTTTATGGAGGGACAGACAGTAGGCTGACAGGAAATGGGGAGAGAGATGGGGGGGAAGACATGCAGTAAACCGAACCCGCGGCACACTGCCAGACTGGATTACCAGCCAAGGTGCCTGGACCACTGAGCCATGGCCCAGGCCTCCAATGATATCTTAACCACAGTGTGGTCCTAATTCCGGGGGGAACATTTGTCAAAAATAACAGTTGTGAGCTTGTAGATCTGCAAATTTCTGCAAAGAGTTTTGTTGTAGAGGACATATAGCAGACCTAGTATAGATATACAGCCCTGGAGAACCCAAATCAATGAAGTATATGATTTAAGTCAATTAAGTGGGCAATAATATGTAGCTAAAAAGCATTTGCTTGAATTTATGAACTATATGCATGGTTTTTGCCATGCATATAGTGCATACAGAATGATGACAATATGTGAAAAGCTGATGTGATAATAACTTACTTCTTTAAGGGAGACCTTGGCTGGGTAAATGATGTCGGAGCCGTCGCGTCGGAACACTGGGTGAGGCTTGTCCTTTAAAACGAACACTACATCAGCGGGAATGTTGGAGTGGGTCTCGTCACCTTCTTTGGGGAAAGTGATTTTGGTCCCCTCCTTCCATCCCCTCTTTATCGCCACCTCAAGGATCTTGTCCTCTGTTCTTATCGTTTGCCTGTCAGGATTCAGACGTTTGTGGGAGATCTTCATCTTCTTGGTGCAGCCCGAGAACACTTCTTCCAGGGTCACGCGCAGTTCATGCACCACAGGAGGGTCCTGGCGCTTCACAACACTACTACCACCATGACCCCCCATACCTCCCATCCCAGTGCTGAATGAACGGGGTAAGCCCCCCATTCCACCACTTCCCATCCCAAAGCGTGCAAATGGGTCATCCGTGTCCATGTTTTCGCCCATGCCCCCATTACCAAAGAACTGGTCAAAGGGGTTGCGGCCACCAAAGAACTCTGAAAAGATGACATGAGGATCACCCTGGAAAGAGTAGTTGAAAGTGCCAGGACCACCGGGACCACCGCCTGTGGGGCCTCCACCCTTCAGACCTGCAGTTAGGGAGAGAAGGAGAGAGGAAGAGAGAGAGATAAGCAGCTTATCCACATCACAGGCCTGCATAGGCCTATACAATACACTATATTGCCACAATTTGCGAGGCAATACATGTGAATATGAGGCTAAGTCTGATTTAGCTAAGTCTGATTAGAAAGAATATATTGGCTATTCATATAACGCACTTAAACCCCTAAACATTAAGGCATTTCTTTCATAATCATGACTTGTGGATCTCTGTGCCTAAATTGGTTCTTTGTGTCATGCACACACGTTAAGTCGACTGTTGTGGAAACTTTTGATAAGACACACCGCTCCACCCAGCAGAACCGTCCGGAATGAACGCACGTCGCACCCCAAAAGCCTCGCCCTCAATCTCATGTTTGCTTTGATAATCTGGCTGTTTGGAATTCAAACAAATTATAATAATGTACTATAGAAGATCTCAGTCTCTATTACAATGTGTTGAAACAGAAAAGCCTGTGTATCACTGTCACTCTGTTCGACTATTACAGTGGCGACTGACGACTGTTATTTCAAACTCAATTTGTAATATTTCCTGTGCCTTTTTTCCAAACTGCTAATAAAGTATCCAATCAATCCATAAAAGTTAACAGGAGTGAGTTAGTTATACTAAAACGTCCAAGTTCCAATTTACTATACTTTTACAGTAAACTAATGTAAACACTTGCCTTCTTCACCGAAGCGGTCATAAACATCTTTCTTCTTGTGGTCGCTCAGAACATCGTAAGCCTCTGCGATCTCCTTGAACTTCTCCTCGGCTCCTGGTGACTTGTTCTTGTCGGGATGGAACCGCAGAGCCTGTTTGCGATACGCTTTCTTTATGTCGTCCTCCGACGCGCCTTTCTTAATGCCCAATATGACGTAGTAGTCTTTGCCCATCTTGACCATCGAGTTGTCTGTCTGTGTTTAGTTGTTACTTTGTAAAGGCGCACCTATCTCTCAGCAGCAGGCATGTATAGTGTCAGTAGGTGCTCATCGGCCATGTTATTATAACGCACCGTAGAAAGTTCCAGCATGTTCCATGAGCACCACGAACAGTCTGGTTCTATCTTCAGTGTCCACATCCCATTAGCCAGAGGGACGCTCTCGCTGTGATTGGTTATTTTAGACTACATACCAGGGATTGGGAATAATTGTTTAGTTTAATAATAATAATAATAATAATATTAAGGCTACTGCTCTGTGAACCCTTGGCCTGCCCTAAACTATAAAGACTATTTTTGTATTAGCTTTAAAGCTGCTGCTGAAGTTGAACTAACACGGTACTTGTGGAAAGTCTGGTGACGCGAGGACTAAATAACCAATCACAGCAGCAAGGTTTCTGTCCCTCTTCCAGGCTATGGGATTGAATTTGACAGTTGCCTTAAAAAACAGGTCTGATTTGTTTACAAATTAATGCATGTTCAGACTTGACTTGAACTTTGTGAAAAGTACTCTAAACCTTCTCGAGTTGATCCAGTTAGTGTTGTCATTGTATTTAATAAGAGACAAATAACGTCACTTTCTAGGACTGGGCTATACAGTACATTCTTCCTGGGGCTATTATTATTATGATTATTATGGTTGTCATTGGTGACATGACATCATGCAAAAAGTCAGCTGTCTGGGGTATCCAAAAATACCCCCCCCCCCCCCACACACACACACACACACACACACAAAATTAAAAATACTAAAACACAGTTATCAGTCACGTTTTTATAATGCTGCCTATCATCAAGAGTTCATCATCCTTCAACAAGTCTTATCCAAAAAGAACAGATATACAAGAGTAAGCTTCGCATCGCGACCGGATAGCGACGCGTTGTCAGCTTGTAGATCTGTTCCTATTTGCTAGCCTCGGTCCCAGGCTCACTTAACTGCGAAAAAGAAGGCTTCCTTCGACGGTACGCGACATTTGATTGGGTTAAGAACACGCGTGCTAAAGTGACCGCCCCTTCTCCCCTCCGATTGGATACTCCAGCTGTCACTCAACACGGATGATAGGAAGAGAGCTGCCAGCCAAGATGAAGCACTACGAGGTGAGCATTGTCTGTGTAACTCTAAACCGTCAATGGGGAATAAACATTCCCTTTACTTCTGTCAATACGAAATAATCAGTAGTGTATGGTGCACATGTGTTTATGAATTATGAAAAGATAATGGTCTTGTGAGTCATGCGATAACCACCTCGCCTGTTTTCAGGCTGGATGCTATGGTCGGTTATGGCCTTTGTGTTATGGTTGCAATTTTAGACATACTGTCTGTACGGTACAATGGTACAATACATCGAATTGTTAAATAATGTATAGGCTGTAGTCACTGTTTATGTCACTTGCGCAGCTTTTGCTCACTATCTATGTGATGGCTAGAGTGAATCACCCGGCCGGTCCCCGGCCTATGAACTCTTACCTTAGATTGGGGTTGAAGTTGAACGATTAAGCAATAACTTATTGCCTAATGATTCAACTTCAACCCCACTGAACATCATGTCGCTGATTTGAGCCAGTAGGCCTATAGTTACCTTTTCAAAGGTGTGATTTTGAAATTTGCATTGCACAATCCCAACAGGGTGTATTTGTGATTGCGAATAGGCCATGTTGAGCAACCAATGGGTGATAAACTTCCACAAAGATGAGATGTTCATTGTTCACCTTTCTTCTTCACCACTCAAGCCCTATTTTATACTTTGGCTATTGGAAAATAGCTTGTAGATATGCTATTAATGATTTAACTGGAACAAATGTAGTTTAATACGGATGAAAAACCCACCAGACAGCATTTCAGAGGAACTGACAGAAACTGCCCCAACCACTTGTCATGCCTTTCCACTCTGGTAGAATAGTTGTGAGTGACAGCATACCAGTAGAGAGCACCGTAGACTTTTACTATACGGTGATAGCAAAAATCAAGCTGCTACAGCTTGTCATTATTATATTATTAAACTATGAATACACATCGTTCTTCAAATGCCCCCAACAACACATTTTAAGATCTTACTGAAATTGTGATGGCAGTATGTATTCTGTTCATATTCAGAGTCAGACCAGTCCAGTTGTATTTTCTCAATCTATACATGTGGTGTCACCATAGAGCTGCCTAAGGCTTTAAGTGACACCTGCTGCTACTAACCCAGCAGCTCGGCTTTAACACTACCACTGACCCCAACACCTCACCATGATGTAGACGCCATTGCTTAATGCTATCATTTAAATGTACCATGTTTGCGCGGTGCTAGCCGCTCCAACATGTGACTATTCCTTTTTATTCCGCCCCCTGTGATGTCACGTCATGTGGATCAATACATCATCATTCAGACATCATAATCATATTATTTCATCATATTATGAATTACATGCGGTCCCCAAAAGGCACCGCTCACTTCATTTTTGAGAAATGGCATTTGTGATGCCATTTCTCACTTCACAGTAGTGTGATATTTTTGAGTGGTGCAAACCACTCCAACAACCAGCTTTGTCTGTATGTTTGTGTACCTGTACGTGTCCGTGCACAGGTGAGCATGGTTGCTATGGTTAGTGTGTGACGTCACTGACATAGCTGATCAGACTATATAAGACCTTGCACCACTCAGTTCACACGGGTGTGATTTTTAGATAGTTTAGCTGGTGTCCTTCCCTTATCCAGAAGGAATTACAGCCATTCTAGATTACATTTCTTAATCATTAATATTACATGCAAACGGGCAATAAAGAGCTCAAGAGTCTGATATCAGATCTCCTTGGATGTTTTCTGGGGAACTGTGTGCCGTTACAGTTACAAGGACATTTTACCGACAGGTCAAAGCACCATACCAGGACAGAGTAGTAAGTAGTAGGGTACCGTGTCACTGGTTACCCAGGCAGGTCGCGGGAGGGGTCTTTATTTAGACATGAAGGGGGAGGTACAGTGTTTGGATAGACCTGGCACTGTGCTTGGGGATGCCTTGAACTTGTTTGGCTGTTATCCGTGTTTTGCAAGTTATTGTGTTCCTGTATATTCACTATATTGTCCTTCATAAACGGTACAAGGGGGTTTTACTTCCTTCCACACACTACAGTACTAAAATCCTATTTTTTTACATGAATTTGTGTTTGCAAATTAAAATGTAACCAACCATTTGATTATATTTATACACTATCAGCATAAATTAACACTCAGGATTTTACAGTGCACGGAGATAAAGGTCACACAAGACACAACTACTTGACCACCATGATATGCCCTAATTTTCCCCTTAAGTGGACGGATGCCATCCTTCCCTGCAGAGCTGTACTCACTGAGCTGACTGCTGGCTGGCTAGCTGTCGTGCCGTAATTTTTGGAAAGAGGGGGTGGGATGCCCTGACTAAGCCCCTGGGAGTCTGGAGTATTATCACCCTAGTGTGGAAGGAAAGGCTTTCTCATGTGTACTCAGTAGAAATCTTCAGTGTTTTAATTTAACTGAGAGTGTACAAAATGGAACCAAATGGGCCCAGAGTTAAATGAACAGAAGATTTTACAGTTTATGTATTATGTGGACGTTCCATTATGATATTGGAGTGGAGACAATCATTAGACAATGACCTAGGGTCCTAGGCTAGGTAGAGAGAACTGAAATAATATGAGGCATAAATTCACAGACCAATGACCAATTAGGCACATGAGGTCATTACGTAGGGATGAATAAGGGGTGGGGGGTCGGGGTCGGCTTGGTTATGCACAGCCAGCAGTAGATGTTTATATTTAGCTGAGGAGGCAAGGAAAGGGGGTCGGGTTGGGTAGATCTATTTATCTTAATGCTGGGTGGCAGCAGTCGAGTCTCCAGGTGTCATTAATAGTGGTGATGTGTTTTTTGTTGTTGTTGCAAAATTAATCCACTTGCTCTGGAGTAATTTCCTGACAATGTTCTAGATAAATGTCCAATATCTGATACGATCAGATTATTACTATCAATAATTTCCCTGCAGAAGTTTGCTGTGCACGCTCACACACACACACACACACACATCCACATGTGCTGCATGTCTCTACTCTACAGAGCAGGAGTAGGTTGGCAGTTAAATAAAGAAGCGTGTTCGGAGTGAAGGAATGAGAGGCAGGAGGGAGGGAGGGTGAGAGAATGACAGAAAGGAAGAAGAGGGAGGGACTGGAGAGTGGCAAGGGAGAAAGAGAGAGACAGACAGAGAGATTTATTTTCACAGCTGATAGCTGCCTCTCTCCTCTGGCTTTAGTGTGTTTCTGGGTAAGAAGAACACTTGGTAGAAGTGATAAGCGAGGAGAGAACAAAGGGGAAAAGTGAAGGAAAGGAGGAAACTAATCTTTGAGGAGGAGGAGGAGGAGTGTGGATATGGATGCTCTAGCGCTAGAGGCCACCGGCCCTAAGAAGGGGAATAACGGGGCAGCACTGCTGCCACCCCCTGCCCCAACCAAACGAAAGCCCGCTAAAAAACCTAAAAAGGCTGTTGTTTTCTTTGAGGTGGAGATCTTGTGTGCCAAGACCAAGGACAAGCTATGCTTCCTGGACAAGGTAAGTTCTCTTTTCTTTTCTTAAAGCTTACTCATAAGTCATTACTAACCTCCCCTTCTTAACGTCTTCAAAGTGATGTCCTGTCCATGAATTGGTGTGTGATAATTCTGCCCTTCCTTGTGCCTGTGGCGCTGTGTTTGCACAATATAACAGGTGTTGGCTGGCCCCTATAGTATTGTAGTCGCCAAGGCTGTGTGTAAGTCTTTTCTGACTTATGTACAGCTGGGGTTACAGTGTTTGCTGTCTGTCAGTCAGTGAGAGTTTATAGTACTCTACTTAAAGCTGTCTTGTAAAAGTATAGCTGCCTTGCAGCAGCTAGACTGGCATATATTGTAAACATTACCGTTTCCATTGCCACATCCATTATTTTATTGATTGCTGTAAACTGCTAGGTCAATTATAATCATATTTTACATATATTTTTAATACATCGTCATCAACGAATCAATGTGAAAGAAATTTAAATTCATTATAATTGACTAAATCGATTCGTCTAATTAACCAATTTATACTTCATCGTACAACTGTCTCACAAAAAATACAAAAAAATATAATGTGAAGCTTTCCTTTTGGTAAGAAACAGCAGAATGGCTTTACACAAAGTCAAGTGCAATTTAGTTTTGAAAGTTTCAAGCAACTATAGTTGTGTTAAAGTTTCCCTATGTAAATAATAGGGCTGCAACTAACGATTATTTTCATAATCGATTCATCGGCCGATTAATCGATTAATCGATTAATCGATTAATCGGATTATGACACTTATTTAGCTATCACCTTAAAAATATATTTTAGGTTATTTTAGACATGTTCTAACTAACAAAACATATAATTCATTCAAAAGTTAATTTGATTAGCTGCTGATTAGGCTGCTATTCAAATAAAAGATAAAGAAAATTTAAATTAATTAAAGCAACTCATGGTGTCTTTAGGCTTATTCTGACTGCATACATTTGATTAAAGAATAGCTACACATGTGTCAGTCTAAAAGGAACAGTACTCTTCTGAACTCAAATAAGTAATTTAAAAATAAATATTCAAGCCATATGTTTTGTTCTTGATACTATAATCGTTGTGTCATATTTTCCTTGCAGTCGCTACTGTACAACTATCATCATATTGTAAGGGAAGAGAGATGGCTCACTCCTCTTTAGTTTAGTTACACTTAACACTGGAAAAACTATGGTTAAGTGGGAAATATGATAAATTGCAAAAAACTCTAGTGATTAGTTGCCGATTCGATTAATCGATTACTAAATTAGTTGACAACTAATTGAATAATCGATTTGATTACGATTAATCGTTGCAGCCCTAGTAAATAAAGCCAGCCTCATCCATTATTAGAAATGTGTGTGAGAAGATGGGATATACAACAACCAAGTCAGAGGACTTGGTTGTTGTACACACACATGAGATGGAGGCAGCTCTTAAACATGATCTGCTAGCCTAACCGCCAGTGTAGTAGTTCTAGGTTCAGTTTCCCTGCTTGTGTTCTTCCACCAGGGTACTGTGTATCAAACAGCCTGACTTTGGCCTAATTTAAGTCTACTGACTGACCCATGTGTTAACAGTGGAAAATGTATTGCTCAAATGTACAATGTACTATGTATCGAGTAGATTTAATAAGTACTTCCATACCATTGTGTAATAATACCTTTCCATAGGTAATGTACAGTTAAAACAGAGTAGTGGAATAAAACAGTTTCTAAACAGTTTTAGTCATTATTACTGTTTAATCAGACATGCTTAAAAAGTGTTAGGTGGTTGCACACTGGACACGTTTTTCGGAAAACCGACGGAAAAACACAGCTAAAAATGCGTCCAGTGTGTGCAGGGACCTTTACTGTTTTTTATTGGTCAAAGTTCTTTAGAGTTAAGAGGTTTATAGAGTTGCTTTAACCAAGTTTACAGTGGCATGATGACCCTGCCAAGCAGGGCATTCCCAACTCGTCAAAGCCATCTCCTCAGGAGTACCCCATGTATCAGGTGCCACCCTCCTGGATTACCATGGCTTTCTGCGGTGTTGTCAGCTTAGCGGAGTTTCCACAGTGATGTCATTTGAGAGACTGCACTCAGTGAACACTTTGAGTGTTAAGCTAGTTATAACAACATGTAAGGGTATGAACACAAGTTACACAACACAAATATTTGTGACCAAAAGAGTAAAAAAAAAGGAAAAAACATAAAACAATTAACGATTAGCAGCAGAAGATTTCAGTACCGGGCTACTGGCACCAAATACAAACATTTAAGTTAAGACAATGTTTTTATCCCCATCTCCATCTGTTTGCTGATTCTGGAAGGTGTCCAAACAGTTATGAAACACAGCAAGGTATTAATGATCATGTTTGACTAAATGGTTGGGTTCTTCTTCTTGGACATTCATGAAATGTCACCCTGATATGCTTAAAATAATATTAGCTTCAGCCTCGGAAACCCAGACGTTTTATTTCCAGGAAGAAAGAAAAGCTTTATGCTTTGCTTTTAACATGGGTTACTTTAATTTTCCCTAGTGCACTGCTCATGTAACCACCTAACTCAAAATTTCTTATGAATCAGTGCTATTGAACATCCTTTATGTCTGTGTTGGTTAAAAAATATATTGTACCAATGGAAAGTATTAAAAAAGTGCTTTGGACAAAACCTCTTAACGCCATTGGACCCTCAAACTGTCTGCTAAAACAGCTAACTCCACCACCTCTCCCCCTCTCATGCAAATAATTGACAATATATAAAGTCACAACACCAACTTTGATGAGGCAGTATTGCTTTGTTTTCAAAATATATGGTTTTCTTAATTTCCTGAAAGATGAACATTTTGGAGTTAGGTGGTTTCTTCCCGACACCAAATATATTAAGATTCAATGACTCTGGTGTCTTTGCCATATATTTTGCAACCAACAATGTAAAATAGCATGAGAAAATAACAAGCACTCTTGCTGCAGGAGTAGTTTATGTGTCATGTATTCTCCCGAGCCAAAAACCCAATAATACCTGAGATCCGTAAGGGTTTCGGTTGCATGTTTTATTTTCTCTTGGATTCAGGTCAGCTCCCATTCTATGAACAAGGGTGCTCAGATCTGTTGATCATTATGTAAAATACCTGGTTAGATCTGAGAAGACCCGTAATCAGGACTGGAGAGAAACGCATAAAGTGTAACTTGTGTGATGATTACGCTACCCTAGGATCAGATTATAGCAGCTCAAAATAAGGAAGGGAAAGGTTGAGCAGTGCACCAGCAACTTGCGTCAGCAGAGGAAAAGTGCATGCTAACTTGGCATGTATCTATAACTGTTGTATGTACATTTGTTTTGAAAACCGATTCAACAGTTAAATCCATGACAAAAAGTTTTTTTGCCAATTAGTTTACGTTCCATTTGATGAACCAAACGCCTACGTGATGGACCAATCACCACACAAACGGTCAACTGACTAATATACACAATGTATGCTACTGCAGCTGTTGTTTTAATCGTCCATGCAGTTGAATTTCCTTGTCACTTAATTCATAGGAGGAGGGGATCCCTCATTTTAGGTTGCAGTTGGCTAGATTCCATTGTGGTTATTACTGTCAACAACCGGTAGAATTTCATGGGCCCATTAGCGATAATTGGAACAAATTGCCAGATCCATTATGGTTCTGTCATTTTGGACCCGTAAAGACAGAATTGGACATGGGTCTCCTGGCCCACCACAATGCACACCCACTACTTTCTGGTAATGTTGTGCAATGTTCTGCAAGACCTGCATAGAGCAAGCTGCACATAAGATGGAGTGTACAGCGTCAGCATGTCATGTCAGCCCAGTCTCGTTTAACCTGCTGGTGCTAATTTATACATGATTTTCATTCAATACCAATGCTAAAATAGGACCACACCCAAAATTATTACATTCAGTGGAAATCTTTATATTATGCATGTTTTTTTACATTTATAAATGAAATGTTGATACTGTAGTATCACACAGAGTGAATTAAACAGGCGTGTGCACATTTTTTTCCCCCCACTTTTGGGGGAGCACACGGTTATCAACTAAGGCATCAAAGCAAATGAAGACACTCAAAGATCTTGTGCCTAATTACCTGGTTTCAGATTAATCTGGAATTTCAAACAACAATAAAAGCTTAGTTAGGATGGGGGAACATTTGGATCCAGACAGCAATGCATGTATCCTATCCATGTACATCAACATTCTGTAGATCATCCAGGATGTCACAAAGCTCCAAGGCTGGATTTCACCCTGGGGGGCAGCCAGGCAGGAATCAAGGATTTATTCAATGATGGCGGCCAGCTGGAACGCAGTGATTTACAGAGTCCATGACGGAAGAGTCTCGATGTGGCATGTGGAGTCTAGCTGCCACTGGCCAAAAGGATAGGGCCATCAGTTTAAGGGCCCAGTATACTTAGGTTGTGCTCTGGTGGTGTCACGTGTACCAAAATTAGCATAGCTACAAGCTCATTGTGTGTGTGTGTGTGTGTGTGTGTGTGTGTGTGTGTGTGTGTGTGTGTGTGTGTGTGTGTGTGTGTGTGTGTGTGTGTGTGTGTGTGTGTGTGTGTGTGTGTGTGTGTGTGTGTGTGTGTGTGTGTGTGTGTGTGTGTGTGTGTGTGTGTGTGTGTGTGTGTGTGTGTGTGTGTGTGTGTGTGTGTGTGTGTGTGTGTCAGTCTGCGCATGGTTCCTTATTGTTGTCATTGAGTGTTATATTTAGATGCTTTATGGAATCGCTGGTGGGTGGGCTGACACCGTCATGGGTTTTTTGGCTTTGTGTGTGCGTGCCCACACATACATGCATGTATGCACGCACACGCCAATAATACTACTTTACCAGCTGTTAAAGTTCCCATGCTTGAGGAGAGTGGGTACTGCCAGAGCTAAATTTACAGCTAATCACAGACATGGCAGGAAAATGAGAACATTAATGTGTGTATCGTGAGTGTGGTGTGCACATGCATGTGTACGTTCATGCATGCATGTGGGTGTATATGTATGGGCATTCATTGTTTTATATTTGCAGGTCGAACCAAATGCCACCATCGGGGAGATCAAGTCCATGTTCAACAAGAGCCGTGAGTCATGTCTCCCATGTCATTCTAAAGCCAAGTTTATACGTCTCACAACGTTGTCGCTCACCAGAAACCTCTGATTTCCACAGTACCACATCTTTTTAGCCTGACAAATATTTACTTTTCAGCAAGCAACACCATCGTAAGACAAAGTATAAATTAGGCTTCAAGTTTAATAAGTCACTTTCCTGATCAGAGAATGCCCTGTACTTAATCTGTGTTTCCATTCCTCTGCTTCAGATCCTCAGTGGTATCCGGCCAGACAGTCCATTCGCCTTGATGCCAGTAAGCCAGCTCACATGTGGTGTTTCTGTTTGTTTTATAAATATATATAATATCCGGGGAATGAGGCAGCAATGCCTGGCGGCATGTATAAGTGGAGGCATTTGTGTATCGCATGGCTTAAAGTTCACAGTCATCACAACTTGATTACGGTCATTTGGATTCCGTAAAGTCCTGCATGTCTTTCTCTTGGCTTGTAACTGCTCTGCACCATGTGGTCAAGCCCTACAGTAATAATAGATATTTTATGTGAACCTGTGAAGATTAAAGAATGTTTGTACATGTTCAGAAGCATCTTCCATAAAACTAATGGTGTCAAATATGTGTCAAATGTTTCTCAATCTACAATTTCTCCTGCATGTATAACGAACGACAGGAACAATAATACCAAACATCATAGTTTTACAAATTATGCCACTTGTTTTAGTGAACAGAGCAATACTGTGGTGGACTGCTTTCATGCTATTTCACAAACACAAAATAATAATCTCTGGTCTCAGCATGTGTATGTTTGTTCCAGAGGGGAAATCTTTGAAGGACGATGATGTTCTCCAGCACCTCCCTGTAGGAACCACTGCAACGTTCTACTTCAGAGACCTGGGAGCCCAGATCAGTTGGGTCACAGTGAGTACGCATGCACATGCACATACGTGCACACGTACGTGCACACGTACGTGCACACGTACGTGCAGGTTCAGTCTTGCTCTGAAAAGTAGGTTGAAGATTGGAAGTCTTGAAAAAGTGTGTGTGTGTGTGTGTGTGTGCCTATGTGAGAGTTACATCATGTGCTATATTGAGATCTCTCAAAGGGCAAGGTGGATTGCACAGAGAGAAGGTTTCATCCCATCCCAACAAATTGAATCTGCTCAGGTCCTATTCTATTAGCAAGGGTCTTGGGTCTGTTGTTGACCCCATTTAGAGTTTAGACTGCAGTCAAATCCAATTTATTTCTCAAATCCAATCTTTTGTCCTGACTTTTCACACTGCATTTGCAAGTGATCAGACAAGCAGCAACAACAGAAATCCATGCATGATAAAGGTGCCGCTCTCTTAAATCAAAATGCAATTCTTGCGCACTGTAATGACGTCAGTGGCCGCAGTGGCGCTCGGGTCGCACTGCAAGTGACATTTTGGACAGTTTGATATGCGACTTGGGTGGTTGGATCAAGTTACTGCGTTCAGACTGAGACGTATCTTTAGAAATCAGATTTGAATCACATTTGAAACCACCTCTGAATGTGGCTCAAGTCGGATTTGTAAAAGTCAGATTCCACTGACTGTATGTGTATAGACTTAATAAAAAAAACAGATTCCAATCTGGATATGGCACATCTGATTTAGGCTGGATTTGCCTGCCAGTCTAAATGGGGCCTGATATACCTGATTGGATCTGACAAGACTCTTGGTCAATGCTGATCAGGAGAGAAGCGCATGAAGTGTTGTTTAACTGGTGTTATTACGCTAACCTAGGATCTGTACTGTAAATAGAAGCAGTAATTTACAAAAAAAGATATACCGGTAATTTAATTATCTCATCTACTCTCATTATGTTTATTTAGTCACACACAAGATGCTACAGATATATGCATGTTATTTTCATTAGTAAGCAGTAGCACTGTCCAGCTTTAGCCATCCTCCTTCAACTGTTTTTCTCAGGTATTCCTGACAGAGTATGCTGGTCCTCTGCTCATCTATCTGATGTTTTACTTCAGGGTGCCGTTCATCTACGCAACCAAATATGATTTCACCACCAGTAAACACTGGGTTGTACAGTGAGTCCCCATCCACAACAACACATAATTACACTAAGCAAAATTGTTTTCTGGAATTGCATAGCTGAAACGGCAATATTCTTTGTGTTTTGAGTTCATATTAAATTTTATGCCAGTGATGGTATTCCTTCTGTTGTACCTTTGTTTATTCAGATGCCAATTTATCCCCCTTGGGCATAAAGATCTTATAATGTCTGATATGATTTTGTCTCGTTAAAGGACAACTTTAGTTTTTTTCAACCAAGGTTCATGTTTTAGGTTGTTATTAGAGAAAGTAAAAGATGAGTGTTATTTTTTTCTCATTTGCTGTTTCTTTCATTTTAGGGATTTTAGCTATTTTTGATAGGGGGGCGGGGGCATTCGAACATGGGGCTAAATATGTATTTTTGTTTTACAAATTTTTATAGCGATTTATTTTTTTATTATTTACTATAGTCCTACTAGACCCCAGGAAATTACATCTGGCCACAAAATATCACTGAATGTGAAGGGGGTGACACAACAAGGGGGTGTTAAAATACACCTTGGTGAAATGAAAAGCTAGCATAAAGCCGCACTGATAATATAATAAATAATATTTAAATTAAAATTAAGTTTTAAGCTGAGCACGGGGGAGCAGTTGGGGGTTAAGTGTCTTGCTGGCATGTTGAGCCATATAAAACAGTATGGCAGCCCCCTATAGTACCCCCCTTCACATTCAGTAGATCCTCTGATCTTTTGTGGCCAGATGTAATTTCCTGGGTTCTAGTAGGACTATAGTAAATAATAAAAAATAAATCGCTATAAAATGTTGTAAAAAAATACATATTTAGCCCCATGCTCGAATGCCCCCGCCCCCCTGTCAAAAATAGCTAAAATCGCTAAAACAAAAGAAAGCAGCAAATGAAACAAAATGAACACTCATCTTTTACTTTCTCTAATAACAACCTAAAACATGAACCTTGGTTGAAAAAAACTAAAGTTGTCCTTTAAAGCATTCTGGCCAATAAGCCCACTGCAATAGGGATAATATACTGTATGTTGTCTCTGCTCTTTTCACCCAGTCTGGCCTGTATGTGTCACTCCTTCCACTACATAAAGAGACTGTTGGAGACCCTATTTGTTCATCGCTTTTCACATGGAACCATGCCATTGCGCAACATCTTCAAGGTGAGACATGACATTGCATGAGAATGAGCCATCGTAGTGTTAAAATACACCTTGGTGAAATGAAAAGCTAGCATAAAGCCGCACTGATAATATAATAAATAATATTTAAATTAAAATTAAGTTTTAAGCTGAGCACGGGGGAGCAGTTGGGGGTTAAGTGTCTTGCTCAGGCACACCTCGACACTAGGGTTGGGATTCGTTAGGATTTTAACGGTTCCGGATCCTTACCGGATCCCCCTTAAATACATTTTGACTACTTGAGTCTGCTCTTTCAGAACTGTACCTATTACTGGGGCTTTGCTGCATGGATGGCCTACTATGTCAATCACCCACTCTACACCACCCCCCGTGAGTATACACACACACACACACACGCACACAAACACTGTTATATTGTGTTACTTACCTGTATAGTATACCATTTTAAGTGTGCATATCTTTGTTGCAGTCTATGGTGAGCAACAAGTGAGACTGGCCCTCATCCTATTTCTGGTAAGGGCCTTCTACTGTACACATGTCACCAAAAGGCTGGTTTGTTTGGTTTTGATAATGTATTTTATATAATTATATGTATGCACTATACAATGTTACATGCTTTGTTACATTAGTGTGTGTCTTTCTAACACTAGTGTTGGAAATAAATTACATTTTCCGCTCAGTAATTGCCTCACTGTCAATGTCCAACAATCAGTGAGTCACACTGCCTTTGATTAAATCCCCAGTTCTGTCAGATCGGTAACTTCTCCATCCACATCGCTCTACGGAACCTCCGCCCTCCAGGTACGCTGTGGAAGGCATTTCTACTTCAAGTACACTATAGTAACCTAAATCAACTGTACATAATCGATTCTGGCCTACCAAGCACTCATAAGTCCACTGCTGCTTCATTTTTATTCTATTTCTGTAATTTCCTTACCCAGGCTCTAAGACGAGGAAGATACCCTACCCAACTAAGAATCCCTTCACCTGGATCTTCTTGCTGGTCTCCTGTCCCAACTACACATATGAGGTACTATGCTCTTTTTAGAAATGGATAACCTCCTATCTCGTTCCGTGCTTTCTTCGAGAGCTCTCGTGGAAAGTTATTAAGGTCATCTTGGCCATCCACAAGAAAGACGAGATTTGATTTTTTTGTTTTTAAATATATTTATTTACCTTTTTTTTAAGCCTCTGTTTGCTTCCGTGGCTAGCATCCATAAGCCTCTGATTGTAGAAACAGCGAACATGATAATCTGCGGTACACATGCACGAGGTTATTAGTCTTATTTATGCTCAGAATGGCAAAAATTCCATGTTTATAGCCTATTAACCGTTTCCCCGCCAAAATACGTAGCTTGTGTTATTTGTCGGGAAGCGACGCCGCGCTGATCACCATCGCTGCTCTGGGGGCCATCGTCTGTCCCTTCCCTATGCTTACACTACATATACAAGACTACATCACTTCTGGCTCGGGCGGAAGTGATGTAGGCATTTTGCTGGCACTGGTGCCACGCTCTGGCCTGGAGGGCTGGGCAGCATTGTGCTATGAGATAACCTAGCTGATTGGTGCAGATCCAATGGCAAGGGGGACCCCCTGTAACACCCTCAAGGCTCCCCGTTCCTCACTTTGAGAACCACTGGTGTAAGGGGCCTTGATCTAATAAAGCAGAGCCTACTTCACCAAAATGAAAGATCAAATTCTGTGCTTGTTACTGTACATGTGCTTGTAATACACCTGACATTTGATTTTGAATATTGCGATATGGCATAAGTGTTGTCTTGAATACAGGCAATGGCAAGGATATATGATTCACATTTAGCAATTTGTAATGACAAGGGATGACCTGCCATGTCTGGTTCCTTGTGATGAAGCTGGCAACTTTATCTTACACCCAGGACAATGGCAACCTATAGTAAACTACTGCCCTCTGGTGGTAAATGTCTGCCTCCAATTAAACCTACTATGCCTCATTGCATCCAATTAGCAAATGATCAAAATATATATTTTTTTTTGCATAATAATTAGGGACACCAATAAAAGGTTAAACTGTGACTTTTCAGAGTAACAATGCAAAATGGTCTTGTCTGCTCCTGTAGCTGGGGTCCTGGATTGGCTTCACACTGATGACCCAGTGTCTGCCGGTGGGATTCTTCACTCTGGTGGGCATCATCCAAATGACTGTGTGGGCCAAGGGGAAGCATCGCAGCTACCTCAAGGAGTTCCGCGACTACCCACCTCTGCGCTCACCCATCCTGCCCTTCGTTTTATAGATGGCCCTCTCTCCCTCCCCCTAACCTTCATTGTAGGAGCAAGTACCCCTCCACCTGCTGAGCTTCTTCTCCCATTGTGTACACTGGAGCCGATTACCAATGTCTTGGAAAGGATTCAAGTCATTTTTTTACTTTTTGTTCTGTAACAAACATACCCTTCCATTTCCCAGTCGCATACACTCTTGTAGTAGAGGGACTTGATGTAGTCGAACACTATGCCTTTGCCCTGAACTGTTATTGGCAAACCACCAATTCAGACCACGGAAATTGTGACTTTTATCTGACTTGCCGTGGGGTTCTTCTTCCTCCAAGCTTGGTTCTGATCTTGATCAACAGACACAAAGTAAGCAAATGTGAGCGAGATGTCTTAACAACTCAGACCTCATCACAAAAAAATTTGGTCTTTTGTTTTTTCTTGAGTATCCCATGTCACCACTGACCCCTCCTGGTTGGTCTTGGGGAGAACATTGTGGTCTTTAGAGAAGGTTCTGTATCTTTAACTTTAGTTCATTGTCACATCACAACTGGTATAAAAGAGTACATAATGGAGAAAGAAATAATAGTAACAATTCAGATAACAGGAAAACAATATGTGTTAAACTATTAGACAGAATATCGCAGTCTCTTGTGCAAGTAAGGGACATCTCTTAGCAGCAGTATCTGTTGAAGAATGGGTGTTCAATACATCTTAAAACTTGCCCAATAATCAAAATGTGGAATCTGATGACCTTTTGGTTTGTGCTTTCTGTTGGAACTTTAATTGTGTGTTTGAGGTAATTTATTAAAATAAAATTAACCAAATGATTTTGTGGTCTAAATTATGACTTAGGTCCAGAGGACTCACTTTTAATGGAGTTTTTCCCCCACTTCTGGGTCTTGACCCAATTAGGGAGAAGGTAATATTTGTTGATACTTAAACAGTACACAGTACTCTCTTCAGTGAACTGTACAAATACAACTTACAGTTCAACCATACTGCCACATTCAACGTCTTTGTAGTTGATAGTCAGATTCAGTCGTAGGCAATGAGTCCTTCAGGTACATGCCAACCAGCTTTCAACACGGAAGCCAATGATTCAGCAAAGTCTATCCATTTCACAGGATTGAGTTTTATTTATTAGCAGATAACTGAAGAAAAAATAACCACATTTCACAGAAGCCTAGAGACTTGGATAACTTCACCTTATTGTGAAATCAAGGGTGTGAAGTCTTTTGCCTACAAATTATTATATATGCATATAAAGGCATATTACACTATTTTACAAATGTGTACTATAACTTAATATTTTCTCACATGGAAGAAGAATGATGCAAGGGTGACCAGATTTTAACTTAATAATAAAACGTGGAATGGGTTGAGCTGAAACGGCATTGTTTATTTTGGACAGCAACAGGTATATACAGAGTGAAGAAGAATAAGGGCCAGATGTCAGCAAATTCACGCCGCCTCAGGCTGGACCGCGAGTCTCTTCTTCCTCAGCTGGAGCCTTCGTTCCCTCTCATACTCCTTCATACGCATCAAATAGCTGTGAACCATAAGCGATGCATGATAGTATAGTAACTCATTTACATTTAAAACATACAGTAGATCAACACAATAGAAGCAAAACAAATTAAAATACATCACCTGGGCATCTACATAATTTTCTAATTTCGCAAACTATTACCATATGCCTACAGTACATAGTAGGTAAAAAGCACAACCGACTAGGGGAGAAAACATTGAATTCACACCAGAAGTGTCATTTTTCTTCCACATTCTGAGACAGCAATTCAATGCATTGTCTATGGAGAGGAGCGACAATATGGCAGGATACAGACTACAGAGCCAGCAAAAAGCGGCCAGTGTGATGAGAGCGGCAGCCAACCGGAAACCACTCTGGGCAAGACCTACGCTGTAGTGCACTGCTGGAGTTTGGCGGAAGTACCACTCAAGGAAATGACGTTGACGTTTTACAAATCTGTTTACATTCTCTGTGAAACAAGTGTTGTGATTGGTCGGAAAATAAATCTGACTGATGTTCTGGACCGACACTTCTGCCTATGCAATCTCTGCCTTATATTGTGACCAGGCTTTTCTCTTCGCAGATGAGTAAGGCTGGGAGCTAGACAGAAACAGACAACTGTGTGTACTCTGTTGTACTGAATATATATATATATTTTTTAAGATATTTTTTGTGGTCTTTTTCTGCCTTTATTGATAGTTTGAAAGTAAACTGACAGGAAATGGGGTGAGAGATGGGGGAAGACACGCGGCAAAGGCCGTCGGGATCGGCAGGCTAACCCACAGCACACCATCAGGCTGGCTCAGCCTAGGTGCCTGGACAGTTGAGCTAACCGTCCGGCACGGGCCCCCTTCTCCTGTTTAACTTATTTGGCGTTCGTTACAACAACGAGACACATTTGAAATGAGCCTTTACATTATTTGGGCCATTGCATTTGCCCTAGTAGTCATATTTGAAGTAATAGATTACTTTACATAAGCTGCTCAATGATCAGCAGATGTTTAAAAGTTTCTTAGGTTTAGCTGGAAATGTTAACCATCTTCTGTGTTATAAACCATTTATACCCCTGGCTACTATTTCCACCCAGCTGGACATTGTATAGACGTGTGGACTGCAGACACACTTACTCCTGATTCTGGCAGTAGTCCCAGTCGTGTCGCTCATGCTTGCAGGACAGGAAGGCGGGCCAGTTGTCCCTCTTACACTTCATGAGTTTAAGAAGATGGTGGGCGCAGTAGTCCCTCTGCTCCACTGGTAGCTGGGCCAAGTTCATCTGCTCCTGGGTTGCTACCATTTCTGATGAAGAGACAGAACTTGTCATTTGTATTATTTTTTTGCTTGTGGAGCCTTCCTACACTGCACCCTGTCCACACAAACATAATTAAATTGTTGCATGTATTAAGACTACTAGACTCTCAAGGTCTAGAACTTAGTGTGATCATATACCTCAGCAAACATATCAATAAGAAGTATACATTTGATTAATTTAATACTTTTTGATTGATTGATTGAAATATTAAGTTTGCAGAATTACAGAACATTTCAAGCACAAACTCAATACAAAGACTGTTAACTGTGAGTGGACGACCCAATTAAGCATTACACTTGTTTACAAGAGGGTCCACCATGTTCAATTCATCAAAACATTTAGAGACGTACAAATAGACACTTCTATATAGTCAAAGAACAGAACAGATCATGAATTCATCATAAAGGAGGGAAAAGAAACATATACAGTGAGGGGAAAAATTCAGATTTTACGGGGGGCAGTTTCGAATTGCAGCCGCCCGTAGGTGCCCTTTGAGAGCAGTTTTGAAGGAGTCAAGGGATTCACATGTCTTAATGACTGTTGGTAGGGCGTTCCACATTTTGGTGGCATAGTAGCGAAAATAATTTAGTCCCTTGTTTGTGCCGAATCTGGGTTGTACATGGTTTGTTGCACTCCCTCTGGTGTTGTGGGTGTGGACTTCGTTAACATTAAGGAAGTATTTAGACAGGTACATGGGTATCTTGGTGGTGTATCGAATCTTGTGGACCAGACCCATTGCAAGATGCTGTACTCTGTCGTCGACCCTAAGCCATTCCAGCCTGTCAAAGTGGACAGGGGTGAGGTGGGTTCGGGGGGTGAGGCCAAGTAGGAGCCTGACCAGTTTGTTTTGGGAGGTCTGGAGCCTTGTTTTGAGGGCCTTTGAGGTGCTGTGGTACCAAGAGGTGCATGCATAGTCAAAGAAACCTTGTACAAGGGCTCCTGTTAAGGTCTTCAAGGTGTTTTTGTTGACCAGTGAGGAGATCCTGTAAAGGAATCTTGATCTTTGATTTACCTTTTTGATTACGTTGGTGGCTATTTTATTTACTATCTTAAATCTGATCGGATAGGGATTACATTTGAGATAATCTTATGATTTTAGCCATGGCATGGCATGGTGTAATGGATACGTTTAACACAATAACTAAAGCAACGTTTAATACCAGTAATTAAAATAACAATCACCTGTTTGGCCTAGAAGAAATAGCAATGTGTGCCTGACTGGGGTAATTGTAGAAAGTAACAACCGTTTAAATGACGAATTCGGCATAGTTGATAATGACACGATAATAAACACAGTAGATATGATAATGACATGCAGAGAATAACAAGCTAGAAGGAACAAACCTCTCTCATTCCTGTCGGGCAAGCCGACCTGCGGGCCAAACTCGAATTTCTTCTTTGGGTCTGGCTCGGTGTCCGTCTCGGTGATATATCGTCTAGCGAGATGAGCCCCCATTTGGACAACGGTCGCAATACACTACACACTCCAATTAATAAGTTATGTTTGCGTTAAAGCGCTTTATTCCAGTAGCTTAATGATTATTATGTTATCTGCCATTCGGTCACCTCCACAGGCTCCCTTAAGCTACTTCCGTCCCTAAACGGAAATAAACAAGACGGACAGTACTGAGATGAAACACTTCCCCGTCTCACCGACAATTAATACAATAGTTCCGATGGCTCAAAAGAAGAGTGATTGATCTCACGTTTTCTTTCTCATAGATATAAAGAAAGAAATGTGTTTCTGACGTCTGACTTGACTTCTGACGTGTATGGTTTATTATTGTTACTTCTTGAGGTGACCTAAACTGCTCTGAGAAAGACTGAGTGGACATTGGCAATTTCGTCATGTTAAAGCAGATGGTCCAAGATGGTAAACATTTTTAGATTTTAGTCCTAGACGTTTGTTACATTTTCTAGAATAATGTTAACGCCTTTTATATTTTAAGGTTAAATATCTTGACGTTCATTGTGTTTTTCTTGTTGGCCATGTTTTCTGTGTTTTTCATTTGTTAAACCAATCCCCTGACCTGTAAGTAGCCTAATTTGGGGATATAGAGGAACTCCTTATATGGTCAGCGCACACTATAGTAAGTGTAGTAGTATGTTTTATGTGATAATTTCTTGTCCGACATACTATAGTATGTCGTTTATGATTTTCAACGATAAAAAAGATGAAAGTCATACTTTTTGACGACCATGAAAAAACATAAAAATCATGATTTTCATACTCTGATTCTCTGAATGACACAATATATTTAATTGAAAACATTTAAGGTTGAACAATCCACCATGAAGCACTTATCAAGGTATTACAATCTTAAAATGTGTCAATAACACGCATAAAAATCATCCATTCACATGCACAGCGCTTTATCAAAAATATGTTTAAGATAACGGTACACAATGTAGAGGTTACAAATCAGACACAATTAGTGAAACAGTAACAAATTGTCAAAACACCTTACTACTGGGGAAACTTGGAGACTGGATGGGGCTAATACTACCAGAATGCCTGAGGTTATGTCTCTTGGGTGATCGCACAGTGCTGCCACAGGGGGTCACCAAGGCACAACATGCATTAGTGACTGCAGGTCTCATTACTGCAGCCAGGTTGATTTTGAGAAACTGGAAGAGCCCCGTTACCAGAGATCACAGACTGGACCCAACTTATGACGGAAACTGCATCCTTCGAATACTCAATTGCCAGGAGGAACAATGTCAAAGGGAAGTTTCATGAAATATGGGACTACTTTTATTTGTATATTAAAGGATGGTTGCATTAACAATTTGTAATACATTACAGATATAATCACTATTGTCAACAACAGAATGTGGAGGGGTGTTGTCCATTGGGGTTTTTCTTTTTTGACTGCTAGTCGTTTTGTTTGTTTTTCTTGTCTCTTTCTTTTGTGTAAGTCATGTGTATTTTGTATGCTTTATTGTAAAATTAAAAAACTTTGACAAAAAAAAAAAAAAACACCTTACTTAGATAAGGCCATAGGCCATTATCTTTCATATTGAAATGGTTTTACAGCCTTGGCCCTTCTCAATTTATTTTTACACACACATAGAACATCATTCCTTTAAAAAACAAAAGACAGAATTCACAGCCAGACATTTCCCTTTCCAGGCACAATTGATCATGATGTCATTCAGGAAAGCAGTAGACATTGTTTCATTTCTTCTCATTGATAAAGGTCATCTTCCCCTTCTTCTCTGTACTGGCCTGACCCTCCTCCTCCTGACCCTGAGCCCAACACTTGACCGGAGGGAAACCTAAGAGAGAAAGATATTTGTGAGAGTGTAACCAAAACAAAAGAGATTTGTGTTTGTAACTATATAATAGTAGTAGAGTGTGCATACTTAAAGCTTCCAAAGCCACGGCTCTGCTGCAGAGTCTGAGCGAACATCTCATATTTGCGTATGTCGTTATCACTGACAGAGCGGCGAGCAAACCGCATGGCCTCCTCAAAGTGATCCTTTCTGATTTCAGGGACCGGATCCACCGGGTCCTCATCCTGCAGTTACACACACAGTATACATGAAGGTAAATTACTTTTACATTTTATCTGTCCATGCAAATGTGTCATGTATGCGTCCATAGATGTACTGTGTGTGTCTTCTCATATGCAAATTGTACATGTATACAGTATACGTGCGTGCATGCATGCATGTGTGAGTGTGTCTGTGTGTGTGTGTGTGTGTTGAATGAACACTCAAGCTCTTTCTTCTGATGTGATCATAAACTATAGTGCAGTGCGCAGCAGGATAAGATGTCAGTCTGACCATTGCTGTGCCTGGTTCGTTCTGTCTCTGACGCTCAGCTCTGATCTCCGCCTCGATGGCCTCGCGGATGGCCAGCTTACACGCCCGCTGGCAGATCTCTGTCAGGTCAGCCCCAGAGAAGCCCTCTGTAATGCCAGACAGGAACTCCAGGTCTACGTCCTATGGAGGAAGGGGATGGAGAGATGAAGAGCCTGCAGGAAGAGAGACTGCCTAATCTATATTATTATAAGATCACAGTTCTTGTCAAGACACTTGACCTTTGTCTGATGGACTAAAGAATTAAGCTTTATAGTAGAGATGTGTGTGTGTGTGTGTGTGTGTGTGTGTGTGTGTGCCCCCAGTCCGTAGGCGTTGAGACCACAAACAGTCTTCCATTCTCTCTGTGAACTCAGTACCAACCCCTTCTTCTCTGCTATCATGACACACTTTTAAGTAAGCAGTGAGAGCTCATCATTAAAAAACCTGCTGAGTCATGTAAATTGTGATTATATTGGCCTCACCAGTCTATGTGTTGAAAATGTGGGTACAGGCTTTAGTTTAGACATACTATTGGTCTGACTGTCATTAGACTGACAACCTACCTGTTACCCTAACCTAACTCTAACCGCAAGCACGGAGCAGCGCATGTCTGACCGCATGTCCGACCGCTGTTTCCGCATGTCGGTCCGTTGGCGTGTCTAATCCCGAAAATGCTGACCAAGAAACTTAACCCCTAACTGCTTCCTGGGCACTGTCTTAATAATGCCAACTGCTCCTAACAGTTATGGGTAAATGCAGATGACACATTTCATGGTATGTCCAAAATGTAAAGTGACAAATATCCCAACAAGAACTAATTAGTTAGTTAGGAGTTAAAGCATTATATTATTACTAACCTGTGCGACTGGGGACTTGCGCAGGTTGGCGGTTAAGATGGCTGTGCGTGAGGCTTTGTCTGGCAGGGGGATATAGATGAGTTGGTCCAAACGGCCAGGACGCAGGATGGCTGAATCTATAATGTCTGGTCTGAAGGGAGCAGAGATGGAGAAATGTGTGAACATTTTATACTGTAGCATAACAACAACGTTCACTCACAACACCGTAGTGTACACATAGCATGATAGCAGAAGAAGCAACTATTCTTCCACTGGGTTATGTACAGGATGTTTAAACACGCTTGCAGACTTGTGTCTGTTCTCGCTCAAACGCACTGGCCTTCTTCACCTGTTTGTGGCACCAATGATGAAAACATTCTTCTTGTTGCTCATGCCGTCCATTTCAGTGAGAATCTGGTTGATGACTCTGTCCGCCGCGCCTCCTCCGTCCCCATTCCCGCCACCTCTGGACTTTGCGATGGAGTCCAGCTCGTCAAAGAAAAGGATGCAGGGAGCAGCCTGCCTAGCCTGAGGCAGAGTAAAGAATATACATTCAACAAGATAAATGGGGTGTTTAAATGGGTTGTATACCTTATTGTTTTGTACTGTATTGTATTGTTTATGTATGCTGCTGGTCCGTGTGTCCAAGACAAATTTCTCCCCTAGGAGACAAAATAAAGTAACATTGAACCTTGAAGATGTCATGTAAGGACCCCTATTAAAACACAATTTGTGCCCAAGACGTCTCCAGACGTCCTAGGAATTATACTGCATTGACATGACAGGTAGTTTCAGCCATGTAACAAGATTGGTAAAACACATACATTGTCCAGTTGTACCAGTCCTACCTCATGGCACTGCTCTACAGACTACATTAGTGGTACAAAATCTTTCTTGTTTTTTCCCCCTGTGTACTCCTCTAAGTAGGCAACACTACTGTATACTGAAGAACAATACACTTGCCACACCTGCCACGGCAACTGTTGTGTAAGCTATAAGGGATGTTGTTTACTGTACTGTAGTAATATCATTATAACATCATAACATCATTATAGGTATGATGATGATGCGATGAAAGCTTTGCCATGGGTTGTTCCTACAGTCACTGCTTGCATACATCCCAGACCACTGATCATGTTCACAGTACACAGTGGCCATTTTCTTACAGTAGATACCCCAACAAAATGGTCACCATATGATAATGATCAATGCCTATCTTCATCTATTACCCCTTCTTCCATTCTAACCTTGTCAAACACATCTCGCACGTTGGCCTCGGATTCTCCAAACCACATGGTGAGCAGCTCCGGTCCTTTGATAGAGATAAAGTTGGCTTGGCACTCGCTGGCAATGGCCTTAGCCAGCAGGGTCTTCCCGCAACCTGGGGGTCCGTAGAACAACACCCCACGCGATGGGGTCATTCCGAACTTCAAGAACTTGTCGGGATACTCCACTGGGTACTGAAGAGAGGGATGATGATTCATTATTTATGTGCGATTTATAGCAGTTGTGTGTGCTACATATTGGTGTGTGTGTGTGTGTGTGTGTGTGTGTGTGTGTGTGTGTGTGTGTGTGTGTGTGTGTGTGTGTGTGTGTGCTTGCGTGCGTGCGTTCAAGCCTCCCCCACCTGTACAAGCTCCTGCAGCTCTCTCTTGACCTCACCCAGTCCTCCGATGTCGTCCCAGCTGACATGTGGGACCTCAGCCACAGTCTCCCGAAGTGCAGAGGGGTTACTCTGACCCAGTGCCCACTGGAAGAGGGACACAGTTGTGTAACAGAGCCAGTGAGAATAATGAGAAAATACATATTCGTTCATGTTTGCATGGGTTAGTATTTTGCATTTCACCGGTAAATCACTTATAGGGAAGACTTTGTCATTTCATTGTCTACTCAGGCTTATGTGAACACCCCAGACAGGTTTTAAGTTGCTCGATTCAGTATTTAGATATTTGATATTATTTTTTAGCTGCCCCGCCCCCTTCCTATGCAAACCTATTGCATAGTAACTTCAACAAAACATTTTAACCGTGATAGGTTCATCGAAAATACCGGTCCTTTTTTTCTGGTGAATCATACTGCCCTCCTAATACGCGAGGGGGCCATGTTTTTTATTTACCGTTTATTTATTTTTTATTAATTCTCCTTCGTCCTCCTGCTGGAGGCGCTTCTTTCCCAAAACAATTATAAAAAAAATAAATGAAAACAGTAAATGAAAAAACACAGCACCCTCACGTATTAGTTGGACAATATCAGTCACCAGAAAAAAGTATGGGTGTTTTCGATGAATCTATCATGGTTAAAATAGAGTTTGAAGTTACAAAGGGTTGTATACGAAGGCGGGGGAAGCTAAAATGAATATCAAATAACTCAATCGATCAACTTAAAAACTGTATGTGTTCACATAAGCCTGAGTAGACAATGAAATGACCAAAACATTTTTTGAAAGTGAAATATCTCTGTAACTGTTACTAGTTGTAATATTGACTGACAACCACCAGGGGTCACCAAATGTACTTCTATGGTGAGCCCTCAAACTCCCTTCTGTACTTCTGAGGAGATCCATATTAAACCTACTCAGACTGTCATGTCTTACACCTTTCATGGTGGTCTGTTCTTTACACACAATGAACACAAATTGTGCCATGTTATGATTATGGAGATTTTCTTTTAAGGATTTTCTATTGTTTCTTATAAGCAAATGGGTTCCCATTAGCCTGGAAACCAGACAAATCTGCAACAGGAGAGTGGACTGGTACTCAGTTTGAATTACATTTGGCTCACCCTAGAATTAGAGCCACTATTTAAAGTGAGACGAGCCCCTCCTATGCCCAGCTTTGTGTGTTTGTGTGTACCCCACAGTGAGGATTGGCTGAGCACAGAATTGAGGATAAAAAGTGAGTGAGAATGAATAACACAGATTCAAGTACCCAGTGAGTCCCGTTTTCAAATATGCTGTGTATTATCACGAAATTGAGGATAAAAAGTGAGGACGCCAATTGTGATTGGCCGGAATGTGATGATGTATGACGATAAGAGAGCGCCCCTCACTTCATACAAGTGTGATTGTTTTGCTATGACGTAACCACAATAACTGTGTTGTAAATCACATATAGTGAGCCTTGTACATGTCTGCAGGCATGTGTGTGTGTACTGTATGTGCGTGCACCCCCCAGATTGCATGTGTCCGTGCGTGGGTATACTTTAAAGTCATCCATGGTGACGGCTAAAGAGTTGAGCACGTCAGCATCGATGGTGTCATCCTCCAGGTCTATGAGAGTCATCTTCTTGCGGATGGCTTGTAGAGCAGCCTCGGAGCACAGGGCAGCCATATCGGCTCCAACATGGCCGTGGGTCTCTTTAGCGATCTGGGACACGTGGAGAAACACATACAGGCGTACATTAGAAATCCCTGTATACTGAGCATGCATATGGTATCACAAGTTAATTTGAGGATTTTCACGGTCGATAAGATAATTATTCTTATAAGATAAGATTCACCTTTTGAGCAGCACCATTCTTAACATAACAGGTGTGTGGGTGCCTGACTAATGTCAGTAAGTAACAGCCGCTCAGGTTGATTTACGTGCCTTAGATTACCAGACTGTGGGAAGCCTTAGTGGGGAAAATGGTGCCACAAGTCAGGGAGAATTTTTTTTGACAACCCCCCTTCCCCTTTTTTTTGTGGATGTACATATGGATCCTATTTTACCAATTACAATAAACTCTTTTCCCAAGTGTGCAAGTTTGCAGCTGGAAATCACTGGCTGAGTTTGTGGAGTGAAGCTGTCGCAGTCAGCTGGTTTCTTGGCATTGCAGAAAGGCCTACACTCCTACAGGTTGCCCCACCGCTAACCTGATAGATGTGCTGAGAGAGTGAGCTTATTGCGTTCACTGCCGAAGGCTGATGGCAAATCATAGAGACAAGCCTTAACTGTATAAGTTATTACATTAATAATTCATAGCAGAGCTTTTGAACGTGATGACACATAGTACGCATTGAAGCGAAAATTCATCATACCGTCTTCACAGAAACTGAATTGTGTGTTCAATGCCTGGATGAATAACATAAATCTTAAAAATGGCTTTCTCCACTGTCATGTCCCTTTGGCTCCTCATCTCCTCTGATGTCTTACCCTCTCCAGGTCCACATCATCAGATAGTTTCATGTTCTTGGTGTGGATCTGCAGGATCTCCAGCCTGCCAATGGCGTCTGGGATACCAATGTCTATCTCACGGTCAAACCTCCCTGGAAGAACACACGCACACACGCGCGCGCACACACACACACACACACACACACACACACACACACACAGAAATCACATACAGTGCACATGCGTATGATAGCATTTTTGTAGACATAGCACTCTATAGTGTATATAGTTTCATTATATAGATATTCCACTGTTAGTTCCTTAGCTTACGTATGATTCTTGATGACTATTTGTATGTATTTGATGTATTACCATGTTTTGTTCTTGCTTGCTGTAAATCACTCTGGATTAAGCGTCTGCTAAATGCCTAAATTGTATGTATATGGGCATTGTATGTGATCCGTGCGTGCGTCCTAACCAAACCGTCTCAGAGCAGGGTCTATACTGTTGGGGCGGTTGGTGGCTGCCATGACAACAACATGTACTCGCTGCTTCAGGCCGTCCATCAGAGTCAGGAGCTGGGACACTATACGCCTCTCCACCTCGCCATGCGTCTGCACGCACACACGCACACACACACACACACACACAGCACAATGAAGTATGAATTGGGCTTAAACCAGACTTGACATACTGTATGGCACACACGTACAGTATCAATGCAGTGCAGAATCAAACACTTCCTTCTCTTCTCCAGCCTTACCTTCTCTCTCTTGGGAGCGATGGCGTCCAGCTCGTCGATGAAGATAATGGCCGGAGCGTTTTTCTCTGCCTCTTCAAAGGCCTTTCGGAGGTTGCTCTCCGACTCTCCTGCCATCTTGCTCATGATTTCAGGACCTGAAGGCAGAGTAATGTGCACACATTATGTCTCACATGCCTTTGTACCTATGTGGCCTATTTTATGTGGGTCAGATCAAGTGAGCACTCAAAGTGAGAATATAAAACCGCCATACACAACAAATTTGGATAATACCATGGTAATATGGTTTGTATTCGTCAATTGAAATCATATAGCCATAGAAACGCCACCCCAAGGGGAGGCAGCATCATTAATAAAGTATTGTGGAGGAAAGCTTTTTTATATAGCCTTAATGCAGCATCTTCTGTTAGAAGAATTATGAAACAAACCTCTCCTGCTTCTTCTAATGATCCCTATTTTATTTTTATTGTTTAGATTGTACTGTGTAAATCAAAATCTAGAACATGGGTATAGGCCTATCTCACAGAATTTCCCCGCCCCCTTTCCACGCCCTCTTTCGGAGCTAGTGGTGATAGCGTGACGTCACTCCATAGACACTACATGTTAAGAGGTCATTTAAGAAGTCTACAACTTTTGTTTTCTCAAGGTAAGGTTTGTTCTATCTGTTCGAGCTGATTTACCATCTTGTTTGCTTCATAATAATATTGGTCTGTCACATTTTTACATTAGGAAATGTACTTATATTCTCCAGAGAAATAAACTTGTAAATGCTAATGTTAAATGACACCACTAGCTACCGGAAGGGGGCGTGGAAAGGGGGCTGTGAGATAGGCCTATTGAACAGGGAGGGGTTCTGCAACCCCATGCAGGGGGGCCACCAGTTTATTGTTTGATATAGTTTATAAAATATTTGAATGTCTGAAAAGACGTTATGCACATGCACATCTACCGTGGCGTTTCTGGCCATTCAGGAATACTAGGCACGATGACGAGAAGACATGCTGAGTTTTTAAAGAGGGAGAGTGGTCAGTTCTTTGCTTTTATTGAGATGAGAAGTTAGGCGTATGCCTTTCAACTTTTCAAAGCCATCAGCAACACCAGAAACAGACTAATGCTTTTAAAATGTTGTAAAATGTACCTCTATATACCTTTGTCTCACGCTGTGTTCCTCACAGGAAGAAACCACTAGTACAACAGTACAACAGTACCAACAACAATGGATGTATTAAAAGTAGGGATGTACCGACATACTTGGCCGATACCGATACTGATGTTTAAAATAACAATTTAGTCAAAAGCCGATACTGATACCAAATAAATGTTTATTTAGTTTTTGTTGTATTTATTCCCCCCTTTTGTGCCAGGGAAACAAATACAGCTTGCTACTGCAATCGGTTAATGTCAGATTTATTTGCAGTCTACTGATATTGACCCATAACGGCAAATATCGTCCGATACCGATATGTGGCCCATACATCGGTGCATCCCTAATTAAAGGTTCTGGTAACAGGTGGTAATGGTGATGGCGTAATGGTGTTGTCTCAGAGGTTGCAGTACTGTAACTTATACTTACCATTGATGAGGAAGAAGAAGGCTCCAGTTTCATTGGCCACGGCTCGGGCCACAAGGGTCTTCCCTGTACCCGGAGGACCGTACAGCAGGAGACCCCTTGGGGGCTGACAGGGAGATAAGACGAGAAAAGGTCATGAAAACTAGGATCCCACTTAACATAATTGCATTAACCACCCTATATATTTTGTTACCCGAGTTCGATGAGGTGACTGTACTTGGGGGTGCAGTTGCTATTTGCCTACTGCCAGTTGCCTTCTTCAGTACTGTCATTTCAGGATGGGTGGATAGATGGATGGATGCATAGATGGCTCCTTAAATCAAAAACGTGTGTGTGTGTGTGTGTGTGTGTGTGTGTGTGTGTGTGGGATAGTCACCTTAACCCCGATAGCCTTGAAGAGGCCAGGGTGCCTGAGCGGGAGTTCCACCATCTCTTTGATCTGGGCCAGCTGTTTACGACAGCCTCCGATGTCATCATAGCCAATGTCATTCAGGTTCTCCTCCTCGTCCTGTCACAAAGCATCAGGCTCTCCATCACTCATTACAAATCACTCCAAACGAGTTACGAGTGGATACATTAACCATTTAAGTTAGTTGACCTGGGTCCCACAGGTCCCCCCCCCCCCCACCCCCATCCACCAGATTTCTTTGCTACTACTTCTACAAGTTCTCAACATGTAATTTCAAAGGGGCCAATCACAGTGAGTCATTCATCTAACACTCACATACCTCTCTTTTGATTGGCTCTCCCTCGCAGTAGATGACGGTTTCGGGTGAAACAATGCATTGGGGACTAGGGTCAGTCTCCACTATCTTGAACTCCACCGCCCGCATACCCCCTCGGACCTGGAGGATGTCACCTGGCAACACACAGGACAAGTCACTAATAGGGGACATGTGTTTGCACCTTCATGTTCATGCTCGCTCACAGTTTTGTGCCTGTCTTTTGGCAAGGCAGCTTGTGTTCAACACACAACCTCAACACACAGTGGGACACTTTTTTTGAGTGGTGTAAACCACTCCTACAACTGGCTTTGTTAGTGCAGAAAAAATGAGCATGGTTGCTATGTTCACCCTGTTCACCCGGGTGTGATTTCATTGAGTGGTGTAAACCACTCCTACAACTGGATTTGTTAGTGCAGAAAAAATGAGCATGGTTGCTATGTTCACCCTGTTCACCCGGGTGTGATTTCATTACGTCAGACATGATTTCATTACGTCAGACAGGCTAAGACCTTACACCACTCAGTTCACACGGGTGTGATTTTTATTTCCTATTTGACCTACAATGTCCTACAATTGCTGCTATTTCTCTATTTCTAATCTTGCGTACAAACTACATAATAAAATGTTAAATTTAAACCGTAGCCTATAGTATTACTTCGATGGTTTGGTAGTGCTACTGTTAGACAGAAAAACACATGTACAGCTTACAAACTCCTGGGGACAAAGCAGTTACAGTAAGTCTGGACAGCTGACAAGAGCCTTTGACAACCAGTGTGTGCAGAAATTGTTTAAATTCCCTCTAGCTGCCTGGCCTAAGAAAAACACAACTAAGCACACCCTTATTCCCCTACTGTACGTCTTTTAGAACATATTGTTTGGCAGTTTGTGGCAGGGTTGTTGTTGTTAGAGCACCTTACCTTTGTGTACTGGCCGGTACGCCTCCAGGAAGTAGGGCTTGAGGAAGACTTCAAACAGGTTCCCTGACAGGCCCTCAATAGTGTCATCTATGGGGAGCACATGGATCCTCTTTCCATACTTCACATCAGGACAAGCATGGATGCTGACACATACACGCGGGCGCACACACACACACACACACACACACACACACACACACACACACACACACACACACACACACACACACACACACACACACACACACACACACACACACACACACACACACACACACACACACACACACACACACACACACACACACACACACACACACACACACACACACACACACACACACACACACACACACACACAAAAAATGTAATAAAGTTTGATACACGCATGCACATACGCGCACACACACACACACACACACACACACACACACAGTCTGAGGTGTACCTGATGACGTCACCGAGCCGCACACGCAGGTTGTTGCGTGTGACACGGTTCATGCGGATCCGCTCACTACCACAGTTGTCATCGTTCAAAACGATACACACCGTTTCACGACGCTTACGTCCTCGTAACACCACCGTGTCTCCCCGGAAGAGCTGCAGCTCCTCTGTCTTAACCTGGCACACGCACACGCACACGCACACACACACACACACACTGTGAGTGTTCCTCTAACTTCTAATCTACTATAGTTACAAAATACGTTGTTTTGTTTACACTCACAAATAGCTTTCACATCACAAGAATAAGCTAAATTAATGTGATTTAGCTTATTCTTACACCACTAGGTGTAACCACTAGGGTCTTGGGATCACCAGAGGGGTCCAAATGTCACCTCACTGACAGTCTGTAATTCTGAGAATGTACACAAATGGAACCTAATGGAGATGTTTAAGATAACACTAAATATGTGTTGTTATAAATATGGGTCCTAATGCATATTATAACTGGGGTTGTTGAAATGAAAGGCATTGACAATCACTGTCAGAAATGACCACTGGGGACTTTAATGTGTCCAAACCTGGGCCAGGCACACAATGCTGTTGTCTTCATTTATGGCTTCATCCACAATGAGCCTATTAGGTCTGTGTTTCTGCTTCAAGATGGCAGTGGATAAATCTTCTCCCTTCAGGCTGTCAACAGAGAGGCACAGTGTTAACACACACACACTAGCCCCATATGTGCCCTCTCCCTACGCTCATTCTGTAGCTAGCGTAGGGAGAGGGCTCATATGGGGCTATGGCTAACACACACACAAGCTCTAGCTCCAGTTTCCCCATGTGACGGTGGTCTGTATTTAGACTGCATGCTTACTCATGGATGTGAAATCCTGAGGGTCCATTTGTACCAGTGCTAAATTAACACTGAGGAGGATTTTGCCGTGTAGCAACCAGTGTTATTATGTGTCGTTAATGTAAACGTTGTAGGCCTACATGTCGTTACCAGTTCACCATTTGCAATCAGAGGTAACTGACATATGTGTAAGTGAACTCAGACTAGAGTCTAGTCAACATGTAATTTGAACTTTGCATATGGTATTAATTACACCATGCTTAACGTTTCAATGTACTGTGTCCGTATGCTGGATAAAGTTAAATGAAACAATGAAATTCAGTTCTCCGTGGTATTGAAATAGCCTAAATTATGTAGCAAAAGATGTACCAACTATGATCAAATTAACAATGGTTAATTGCGCTATTTGTTATGTGATGATAACAAATAGCGCTGTTTTTAAAACTCACTCTGTTCCTCCAGAGGCAGGCATGACTGCGCTCTTTTATTCCCCTCCAATGGCTCCAAGTCCAAGAGGTCCAGTTGTTCTAATAGACTAGAGTATATAAAGGATAGAGACCGTTTGGTTGTTCTCTGGACTGTGTGTAAAGCTGGTGGAGTTTTGTGATGTATCGATGAGGCGGACAACGACTTTATGTTCCAGTATATTTAATTATAACTCTTGGCAGGTACAGACAGAGGGTACTTGTCAACATCTGATCTGTAGTGCTTTACGGCACTGTCGTTAAATGTAGGCTGCTACGGGTGCCCGTGAGCCACAACCACATATCATTATTATGATGAACAATCACATTAATATATGACATCCCCCTTTTTATGTTTTTTTTATTTATTTTTTTACATGCTGTGGTTTTTGTTTGTCTTTGTTCTTTTTTCTTATTTCATACATAATAACCAAAGTGCCCACAAAACAAAAACAAACACATTACATTTCTGCAATTGTCACCCTTTAAGTGCAGAGTATCAATTCATGAATCACAGATTAAACTATCAACTCATATTCCGTCAATACCCATATCTGACAGGTGGTTTACTCTGTCTACCAGACCTGGTATGATATGAAAGTGTTTCAGATTGTTCACCAGTTGTTTTTGGTCGGTCTACAACTGTGTGCTCTGGTGAACCTGCTGGTGTTTCATGTCTGACACTTGTGTCACAGTCTTGTGTCTGAGTTCATATCAATGTCCTGTTCATCAGTGTCACGAAAGGTTTCCTCATTTGTTTTCCGCAGATGTTTTCGGTTCCTCCTGTACTGTCTCCCATCAGGTGTACGAACAACAAAAGATCTTGGCTGCTCATGTTGGTGCAGGACCACAGCTGGCTGCCAGGTCTCTCCTTTTTGCACCCTGACATTGTCTCCTGCGTGCAAATCAGGCAAGATTTGGGTTATAGTATAGTTTTTGCTTATCCTGTTTCTCTCTCAGCTTGCTGTTAGGCCGTGAGCCAGGACCCCAAATCTGGGGTCATCTGTACCGATGGGGTGAATAAGTCTCATAGTGATTTTTGGGAAGGTATACATCCCTAGTGCTAGGAAAAATGTGATAGCATTGCATCTGTGGTAGCTTTCTGTGTGTTATCACTCCATTTATAACCACATGCCAAAACACAATTTTCAAAATCCGAATGGAGCATTCTACTTCAAACTGATGGTTCTCTCCTACTATTGATCATATATCTTTGAAGAATGGTTGGGATACAGCTCAGACTATATATTTCTCTGAAAAGTTGTTAAAATTAGCACATCTAGAAATGTTATCTATTACAGGAGAGACAACATATAGGGACTATATATTACATGAAACGTACTTCTGTTTTCATGAAAGATGCAGCACAAAGGTTCTCTCTGTAAATAACTGTAAATATTTAAAACCATCTTAGAACATACATTCTAATAATGTTTTATGAAATTCAATAAACTAAATATAGTAAGTGTACAGTGTAAGTAATGCATAAGATAACTTTCCGTTCACCATTACATCACCTTTTAGTCCATTTGACACTTCTATCTGTTCAATACCAAACCTAATAATGCTGTTTCATATTACGTTTTTGTTGTTGATTTGTATTTGGGGACAATTTTAGCTTGGTTGCCCAAACTTTGGTAATTGGCATAATCAAAAAAAGGCCTTTATATCAGGTCAATCTCACATGTTAAAGGTCTGGTCAATGAAACAGAAACAACTATTTCTATTTCTATAACAACTTATACTTATACATTTGTAATAATAGCATAAGAAAATATGATAATATTTATATTTTGCAACTACATTCAATATCTGTAAGCTTCAACTCATAATCAGGAACATAAAATCAACCCACCACATCCCCCTAGCCCTCCTGATTGGCAGCAATATCTTACCCAAATCCTGATCTACCTCATCGTCAAAAGTATATCCTCTTTATTATCAACATCACTTCTCATTTGTAGCTTCAACATCTCATCAGGTGTCAGGTCACCCTTAGAAAAATGTGGATCTCCCATCCAAATTGTCACCTGAACTTTCAAATTGAGCTTGGTGGTCTGCCACATTCCACTTGTATACGAGTACAACTGTCGTGGTACAACAGCAGCAACAGATTGTTACATTGTGACACCCAACTCACCCAGCACATCAGGGTAGTCTGGGACGTTCCCTGCCAGCAAAGTATTTTGTGCTCTGATCTTGCCTTTGCACATGGATATGAGGTTGCACAGGACTGTCCCATTGAAGGTCGTTAATGTCAAGGCAATTATGTTTATGCACTGTCAAATAGGTCTACATCTATTCTATGGTAACATATAGCTGTATAGTCATATTATCCTGCTCATTACTGTGCACAAATGTATACATCTTTGTGTTTGAGCACAAATGCATTTTGAGAACCCCCACATTTTCAGTAAAGCGTGCACGCTGTGCAGCCCCCACACACCATCATTCTACAGTTCAATCTAGTTGAATACCCCTGCTGTAGGTTACAACAACAAACAGCTGCATATCAATGGTAAGGTGAATACTGTGCATGTCAACCAGTGACCATACTGTATCTGCTGCATGCTTGGACACACCTGCTTATGAGACAGACATTGACCTGACCTTTAGCACATAAGATTGACCTACTTATAAGAAATTGATTTTATGTGACAGTTATTCTGTTCATTTTGTAATTGTATTGTTTTTACATAATGCAGTACAATAGAACATCACTTTGGGTGTGGTATGGACACCATTTTGGATTTGGCAATACATAATTAACTAGTGATGGGAGATTAATCGGCAAACACATCGGTATCGGACGATTTGAGTTGTTTTTAGATTAATCGGCATCGGTTTGATTAATCAGACCGATTACGTTTTTCAATAAACTTTTCCCTCCTCCTTTTTCGAACATAGTAACTGCGAGAGTGAGGTCTAGCCAACACCAACTCGGGATTCCTGGATCGCTGCCCTCCACAATGTCCTATCCAACATCAGGTTATTCAGCTCTGCAGTGTTGTTAGCCAAGCTGTCGCGCCGCAGCACGTCTACATAGGTGGTACGCTTCTTTCCCCCCCCTGGCTTTGCCCTGGGTTTGGCTCCCATAGTCAATTTACTTGCCTCAAGTTCTGGGTACCTGACGCAGTGCCCTGCCAGCCTCATCCTTCTCTCTCTGACTTTGTCCGTGACCCGTGGTAGGTCCCCATAGAGGTCCACATTTCTGATGTGACACCTAGTGCCATTCGTAGCATTCTTGTGTAGACTCCATCCAGGGATTTTTCCTGTTGTACTGTGAGGGTCCATGTCTCGACAGTATCTATGAAAAGCCGCCTCTTAAGGTCTTCTCCCATGTCTGATTTCCACACTCTCCTCATCCCGTGCAAGGCTTTCCAGGCAAGTGCTCTCCGAACCTTCAGATCCTTTTCAGTTGAGGCAGTCCAGGCCCCGAGGTACTTGAAGTCCTCGACTCGCTCGAGCACCGTCCCGTCTGCAGTGGCAATGGTTTTGTCCTCTGTGTTGACTGTCATTACCTTTGTTTTCTTGGTATTGAGCTTGAGGCCGAACTTGGACCTTGGCTCGAGTCTGGCTGTAGCTTGACTCTATCATCTGGACCAACTTTTCTGGAACTCCGTAGGCACGTAGAATACTCCTGAGTTTCCCCCGGTGGATGGTGTCGAAAGCCTTTTGGAAGTCAATGAATGTGATCACCGCTGACAGGTTGCGCTCCCATACCCCTTCCAATATCCTCCTCAGTGCCAGTATCTGCCCGACTTTCGAACATAAACATAAGTTAAGGATTATGAAAGATCATTATTATTATTATTTTTGGACGTTTATTTCCTTTGTCTTTTCTCATTTATATTTTAACATGTTTGGAATAAATAAAAAATGAAATGAAATTAATTAATCGGTCTGTCTTTACAGATAAACAAGCCCAAAGTAACAGTTTGAACAGATCTACAAGCTCACAATATTATAAAGGTATTTAAGTTAGATGTGACTTGCCTAAGCCTGTAGTGCAGACACCCTGTTACATGTATTTTTCAGAATAGACAAAATTATAATATTTCAATACAGAATGAGATCGACATTGGTAATATTGGTTATCGGCCATAACAGCAATTAATTATATCGGATATCGATATCGGCCAAAATGTCTCATCGGCACATCCCTATAATTAACTGATCACTTTCACTGATTCACCCACATTCCTTTAGTCCTAAACCCCCAAATAATGATTAATTAGTATTAGTTATAGCCATTTTAAGCTCCTGGCAGCCATATTGGACGCCATCTTGAAAATGACGCCTTTCCAGAACATATATTTTCCTATATTTTCAGTATATTCTTAAGCATGCCTAGAGGTACCAGAACCAATTGGAAAAACCTTTTCTATCATTTTTGGGGGGTGTATTACTATTTTTTTTCATATTGATCCATGCAATTTTCGCCTAGTGTTATAAAATAAAATGCATGATAGCACTCATAAAGCTACCACGGGTGCAATGCTATCACATATTTTCTAACTCTAGACATGTATACCTTCACAAAAATCACTATGAGCCTTATTCGGCCAGATGGTACAGACCAACCCCCCTGGCTCACGGACTATGTGTACCTGGTCGGATCCTTTTGGGGTAAGCAGTGAGGTTGAAGTTGGCAGTTTTCCTTTTAGCCGCCTGCCCATTAGCAGCTGTGCTGGTGACAAACCTAGCCCCTCCAGCGGTGTGTTGCGATATTCCAAGAGTGAAATGTAGGGGTCACCATGACTGTCCTCCGCTTTCTTCAACAGGTTTTTAACAGTCTGTATTGCCCTCTCCGCTTGTCCATTGGACTGGGCGTGACCAGGACTGGACGTGAGGTATTTGAACTCCCACTGGTTAGCAAAGTTCTTAAACTCAGCACTTGCGTACTGAGGCCCATTGTCGATAATTACAATGTCACAAATTCCATTCCTAGAAAAGATGGACTTCAGTGCTACTATGACACTGTTACAGAGTCTACAGAGTTCTACAGAGTCTCCCCAGACAAGCACGTCATCAATAATATTTACAACACCTTCCAGACCCTCAATCATCTGAGCAATGGCCCTCTGAAACACCTCTGGTGCGGAAGAGATCCCAAACGGCAACCGCAGGAACCCTATTGGGGTGTTAAAGGTGCAGAGTTTTGAACTCTCCTCATCAAGTTTGATTTGCCAAAAGCCTTTATTTGCATCTAGCACTGAGAAGTACTTGGCGTTTGGCATACGGGAAACTACTTCCTCTACAGTCAGTAATGGGTAGTGCTCCCGGTTAATAGCTTCATTCAAATCCTTTGGATCCATGCAGATACAGAGTTTATTAGGTGTCACAACAGTGACCATACTATTGACCCACTCAGTTGGCTCTGTCTGCCTTGTTATCACACCCATTTTCTCCATGCAGTGTAGTTCCTCCACTACTCTGTCTCCAAGCGCCACAGGAATCCTCCTGGGAGCATGCACGACAGGTGTGACAGTGTGGTCAATTTGAATATGGTGTTGACCAGGTATGCAACCCAGTCCATCGAACAGATCCTCATACTCTTTAAGGATGTCATCCTCCTTTTTCACTTCATGCACTCTCTTCACTAAGCCTAGTTTCACACATGTGGCCCCGCCCAGTATAGCTGGTACCTCTTCTTGTGTGATTTCAAACTCAATGTTGTGCTTTTGGCCTTTATATTCACATGTCAGAGCTCTTTTGCCCAGTGGTGCTATTTTCTGACCAAAGAAAGCAACCAGTTTGCTCTTACTGGCTCTGAGCCTGCCTCTGACGTCGAGAGCATTCAATGTGTTAACTTACATGGCATTACAGTCTGCGCCTGTGTCCAATTTAAAGGTCACAAATTTTTAATTAATTCTCAGGCTTTCCGTACATTTTTCTTCCTTATTTTCTGATGCAACAGACTCCATCACATTCTAAACTGGCTTGTTGTGCCCTGAAAGTATTGACAGTGGCATATTTGACAGTGGCATATTTATTAGTTGATTTGCAGACCAGAATTGTCTGACATAATGTGAAAGTCTATGTAATTTAGTCTTCTCTTAAGTCTTGTTCTGGTCGGAGCCCTAAAGTAGCTCACATTTAGCCTTTAACTCTGTCACTAGCTCATGTCCCGCCCCCCATAAACACACACTCTGTATGCTCAAACACACACACATGAAAGTCATACCCACGACCCTAAGCCATTTACTCTGGAGAGGGTGCCAGTAGATACAATTTGATATATCCCGCACGCACGCGCACACACACACACACACACACACACACACACACACACACACACACAATATATGATTCAGAGGTTTAAATTTGCACGTTTTATTATAAAAGTTATTCTTTACCAAATCACATGAAACAAGCAGCAAGGGCATAGATATACATACATAAGATATACATAAATATACATTCCCATTGGTCTTCTCCTTTCCATATCTGTGGTGTGATGAATGCAGCTTGGTAGAAACTCCCTGGGACTTTACACACTAACACACATTCATCGTCTGACTCTGATAGGCCCACAAATCGTTTGTTTTATAATTCACAAGAAAGATTTGCTTTAACATAGGAAAATATACACCTTTTTGGGTAGTACATGAACAAGAAACATTGAAGACTAAAGTTATATTACATTACAACGAAAGTGTAAGGAGGAGTGATTTATAAAACAAGAAGAGATGACACAAAAATAATGGCAGACCATAAAGTTGGAGTAGAGACAAGCCTGAGGTAATAAATATTGGGGCATAAAAATACAACAGAAGACCGAAGATAGAGCCTTCATCTTTATAAAGATGAAACTGAGTACATAAGAAACAATATTTCAGGATGGCGTGAGTAGGTAAGAAATGCTCCAGCCTTCGATTATTTGATCAAAGTTTAGATTGTGTGCACTCCTATACTGTCAGACGAACCTTGCATAACAAATAAAATAAAATAAAAACCTCCAGTTACGCCAGTGTATTCAGTGGACTTCACTTCAGCCTGTTTGCATCTCAAGAAGTAAGTTGATGGTTATGTTGATACTGCATGTTCACAACTTCAGTCTAGTCCAGTTTGCTGGTGTGTTGGATCCCTGGTGGTCTTTCTTAACCACCATTCTTAGTCAAACGGTTGAGTTACAACTGTACTTGGACCACATTTATTTGTCTAGTCTACACAAAATCTACAAGCTCAACGGCTATTTTTAACGAATGTTCCCCAAAAATAGGGATGTGGTTAAACACGCCTATCTAAAGCTTACTTTTTTAAGGTTGCAGTGCAAAAGGGACAGAGGTAATCGTTGGTACCTCTTCGGAATGGAAACTACTAACAAAAAACAAATTGCACATTTATTAACCACTTAGTATATGCTTTGCTGTAGGCCTACCTCTTAACTGTGAAAATATTTTCACAGAATGTTTGCTTATTTCCGCCTAACGTGACGTGACATGCACATAATAGGCTTGGTAGTGTTTATGCAGTTACGCCTAATTTGTACTTTCAACTGCGTCACTCCCCCAAAATAACCAATTTTCAGCTGTTGAATTTTGTATTTTCCGTCAGTGTCATAATCATGCCACAAAGCATACATTCAGCTTAACTGCTACACACAGATGTCTCACACTACTACTGCTCTAGCAGCTTAAGGCTTATAGGGGCGGTAACGAACACTGTGTTGCTTTGGCCAACGATCATGAATTAAAAAAGTAGGTCATTATCGTTATTCGCACAAATACCTTGGAATGTGGTACAATGTTCAACACATCCGTTCCCCCCCGGACACACACTAATTCACACGCATGCCCCCACCTACATGAACAAACAAACACACATACAGAACCTGTAATTCTCAACCTATAAAAGATTAGCCTAATTTATACTTTGTTGTGTCGCTCACAAAACATTACAGATGTAAAATCTAAAATCTGAGGCGAGGAAAAATAATTAACAAAAAAAAAAGGCGAGCGACAGCTTTGTGCAATGAAGTATAAATTAGGCTTAAACATGTCAAAGGACAACACAACATTACAAAATAAAAAATAATACATTTTGCACAGTTTACCCCTAAAGGTTCAAAGTGCAGGGCCATGATTGTATTTAAAAAAACAGAAACGTCATGACTGTCTTATGTTATATAGACATTGTGAGGCATCGAGTTTCATATTTCTATGATTTTGTCATTAGCCACTTAAGCCTGACATCATACAACACTGCGCAACACCGGTGTGTGTAGCGGTAGCCTATAAATTAAGCATATATAGGCTATTTTGGAGAATTTCCACCTGTAACAACAAGCCCAAAATAGAGATGCCAGGTTCAATGTGTTAATATCTCTCATATGTGCTACCGTCCATATTGCCATCCACGTACAGTACAGTACAATATCCAAAGAGTCCGTTTTCAAATGGCTGATCTACAAAGACCAGGGCAGTTGTGGAAAGAGGAATGGAGTTGTGTGTGTATATTTGTGTGATGATTTGATAAAATGAGATGTCAAGCATTTACCCTGCATGCATTTGTAACACTTGCTCTAGTTGCATGTAAGTGTAAGTATAGTTTCAAATGGTATTGCGTGTGAGTGTGTGTGTGTGTGTGTGTGTGAGTGTGTGAGTGTGTGTGTGTGTGTGTGTGTGTGTGTGTGTTAAGTGTTTGCACACGCGCGTGTGTGTGTAAGAGAGAGAGAGAGAGAGAGAGAGACCAGTAAGGTCAGGAGTCATCGTCAAAATGTGTTTTCTGCAGAACCTTTACATGTCGCTCATAGATCTTGAGGGCGGGTCCGAGTCTGATTGACAGGCCAGTCAGAACATCATTACGTTGCATCAGGAGGAGAGACTTGCCATCAATTTCCTTTTGGACACACGCACACACACACACACGCACGCGCGCACACACACACACACACACACACACACACACACACACACACACACACACACACGCAAACACACACACACGATCAAAAACACAGTAGCATTACAGACACCTCATCTCATATTACTAGCACATTTGGACAGTCAAGCGTGTGCACAACTGCACATAAACAATAGTTTGGACAAGTATTACGCCCTGTTCTGTCTATATAACACCCTCTTGTGGTTGTCTGAGGTAGTGCAGGCCTACCTGGGTCCTGAAGGCAACAGCCTGCTCTGGGAAACCTGCCACTGTGAAGTAACTGACCACGTCTGACACAGTCCAGTCCAAAGGGTTTTCACTGCCCCCCTCGCACTTCACACGTCTAGAGAGAGAGAGAGAGAGAGAGACGTTTACACTGCCCCCCTCGCACTTCACACGTCTAGAGCGAGAGAGAGAGAGAGAGAGAGAGGTTTACACTGCCCCCCTCACACTTCACACGTCTAGAGAGAGAGAGAGAGAGAGAGAGAGAGAGAGAGAGAGAGAGAGAGAGAGAGGTTTACACTGCCCCCCTCGCACTTCACACGTCTAGAGAGAGAGAGAGGTTTACACTGCCCCCCTCACACTTCACACGTCTAGAGAGAGAGAGAGAGAGAGAGAGAGAGAGGTTTACACTGCCCCCTTCGCACTTCACACGTCTAGAGAGAGAGAGAGAGAGAGAGAGAGGTTTACACTGCCCCCCTCACACTTCACACGTCTAGAGAGAGAGAGAGAGAGAGAGAGGTTTACACTGCCCCCCTCGCACTTCACACGTCTAGAGAGAGAGAGAGAGAGAGAGAGAGAGAGAGAGAGGTTTACACTGCCCCCCCTCACACTTCACACGTCTAGAGAAAGAGAGAGAGAGAGAGAGAGAGAGAGAGAGAGAGAGAGAGGTTTACACTGCCCCCTTCGCACTTCACACGTCTAGAGAGAGAGAGAGAGAGAGAGAGAGAGAGAGAGAGAGGTTTACACTGCCCCCTTCGCACTTCACACGTCTAGAAAGAGAGAGAGAGAGAGAGAGAGAGAGAGGTTTACACTGCCCCCTTCGCACTTCACACGTCTAGAAAGAGAGAGAGAGAGAGAGAGAGAGAGAGAGAGAGAGAGGTTTACACTGCCCCCCTCACACTTCACACGTCTAGAGAGAGAGAGAGAGAGAGAGAGAGAGAGGTTTACACTGCCCCCCTCGCACTTCACACGTCTAGAGAGAGAGAGAGAGAGAGAGAGAGAGAGAGAGGTTTACACTGCCCCCCCTCACACTTCACATGTCTCTAGAGAGACAGAGAGAGACCATCTGCCCACTGTACCAAGACATCAGAGACATATACTTCCCACAGATTACAATCACCCAAGGAGAGTACAACAATGTGCAAACACAGCAGGAAGATTTGTGAGCTGCTGTGACAGGAGAAGGATGACAAATGGAATACAAGCACCTTAAGGAATACAAATCATTGTGTGTGCACTGTTTATACCCTACACGGTTTACACTTTACAGCAAATGACCGTGGTACATAGAAATACTGATATATAAATAGATCAACTAAATTTAATTCAATTACATTTGAATAAATTGCTGCTACTTGTCACAAAAGTTTTTTTATACCAAGTGAATGCAAAAACATTGAAATACTGCTGTCAACTTTCAAAAGTATAAAGCTAATGTATCCTATATGGATGTGTAACTATCTCTGCCAGAAAATAACTGTAAGAGCCATTATGACCTAATGTTTTCCTGATTGACAATGTCACTGCAGCTTGGTCAATGTCAAGGCCAGCCCAGGTATTTAACCAGGCTCCTGATCAGGCACAGGTGTTGCCAGTGGCAGACGGCAGAGGCTAACAGTTTTCCACTGTGTTCAGGAGGGCTGGTCGCCTGTGTTTGTTACTGTTTCTTTCTTATTATTTTATCTGTATGTTGTATAGCAAAATGACTGCAGAAAATAAAGCAAAGTTAAACTCAACAGACATGTTTTGGAGATCAGTTTGTATTGGCACACGTAAGAACTTCCACCTGGCCGTCGGCAACCAGTAGTGCCATTAAAGGACCACTTCACCACTTTTCAACATCTCTTCATAAAATTGGTCCTCACTAATGTTCATGATAAAACACCACCATTTTTTCCTACTCAGTCTGTGTCTCATAGGAGGGCTTTGGGCAGTTCGGACACCCGTCCACCAGTGACATCATCATTAGGCAGATTTTTTTTTTTTAAAGATTTGTTTTAAAATATATTTAGATTATTATTATCGTGAGAACGATGGCTTCAACTTTTGCATTGCAACTTTTCAGGAAAAGAAAGCCTGCCGTTTCTATTAGCTTGGATTCACCATCGATGATGTCACTGGTGGACGGGTTTCTGAACTGCCCACAGCCCTCCTATGAGACACAGACTGAGTAGGAAAAAATGGTGGTATTTTATCATGAACATTAGTTAGGACCAATTATAGGAAGAGAAGTTGAAAAGTGGTGAAGTGGTCCTTTAAGTATAGGACTTTAGGCACTACAATAACTGTATCGGGATTCAGCACATTATTGCTCCTTAGTTCTTTATTGTGGTCATATTATTCGGTCTCTCATCTATCCATAAATGCACCACGTATCTGTATGTCTGTACGTGTGTACGTCAGTAATGCACGTAACTGTGCGTTCCACACCCCCGCAGGGAGTGCAGTGCCCGGTGCCGAGTTGGTCGGACCCACGGTTGTCCAGAACCGCCACAAAAGGCCTCTCTCTGTCTGGGCTCTGGACAGGGCCCCTGCCCAGGCTACATGTATGGAGCTGGCCTGTTCTGACATCACAACACTTCATATTTGGGCATGCCTGACACAGAACTCCATATATAGGAACAAAGGGACACAGAGAGACAGTAACAGAAATCTCCATATATGGGCATAAAAGGGACACAGACAGATGGGTGGAACGGGTACTCTGATACGGGTACAATGGGTATTGCATAGCCGTGTGGGGCATGGATCTCCAACTTCCATCGCTACCGACTCGGTGCGCTACAGCCGGGCACTGGTCTAGTTTGTAATAAGTAATTGTCTCCACCAGGCCGAAGGCATGGGGAGAGAGTATGTTTTGCACTCTGTCCGTCCGTCTGTGTGTGTGTCCGTCCGTCTGTGAACAGCTAATCTCCGGCACCGTTAACCCAGTCGATGTCAAATTTTGCACACACACTCCCTGGATGCCAACGATGAACCTCTGCCCCAGAATTTCCAGAACGGCCTGTTATAGCGCCACCAGGAGGCCGCTTTGTGCAAAACAGGTTTTTGGACAGTACACCTGATTTCTCATAATCCACCTTCATTGCCTACGATTGGCTTCTAAACCTTTCAGGAGTAGCCCGCTTTGTACCTGTTTTGTACAAATTGCCACAATTATTCAACGCAGCGTACGATTGCGGTGAAACTGTGCATGCATATTCCCACTAGGCTGAGGAAGAAATGCCACTTGACAGTTTTCAAATTAGCTTCATGGTGGCGCTACAACAGGCCAAGCCGCGTCACACACACACACACACACACACACACACACACACACACACACACACACACACACACACACACACACACACACACACACACACACACACACACACACACACACACACACACACACACACACACACACACACACACACACACACACACACACACACACACACACACACACACACACACACACACACACACACAAAACATCCTCCTCGTGGAGACCTGTGCCCAGAAGGGCACTTTTTCTAGTTCGTACTTTTTTCCCACTTTTTTTTTATTGAGAAGAAAGGATATCAAGGACGGAATAAGTCATTCTGTGTGGTTCACTCACATTCCTCCGTTCATCCCACGCTCTTCTGCAGGGTCCCTCGGGGAGGCAGTGGGGGTTAGTAGACAGGAGGAAACCCCAACTTCTGCTTTACACTGCACACCTATAGGAGACAACCAGGAAGCTCTTTTCAGACACATGCACGTGACGTGTGCATACTGCATGCATACATGAGACACACGCAGAACATCGAGAGAGAAATCACTTAGAGGGGAACACTTTGTCCCCTGAGCATCAATGGTCCCCACATCAAAAGAGTTTCCTTTTGAGAGAGTAAATGGTAAATGGTGCATTTATATAGCGCCTTTATCCAAGGCGCTTTACATAGATTGTGCATTACATTCACCCATTCATACACCGATTGCGGCGGAAGCCATGCAAGGTACCAACCAGCACATCGGGAGCAATTTGGGGTTCGGTGTCTTGCCCAAGGACACTTCGACATGTAGACAGGAGGAGCCGGGATTCGAACCGCCGACCCATGGATCATTGGAAGACCTGCTCTACCTCCTGAGCTTTAGTGATGTTCTGTAATAACTTTTGAAAGATCAAATGCTCTCAGGCAAGATGCCAACCGTACCACTACTAAGGTTTGTTAGACACATCTTGAACGTGTTTTTCTGAATGTCAATAATTGTTCTACAATTTACAATTTAGGCATTTAGCAGACGCTCTTAATCCAGAGTGATTTACAGTGAGCAATAACTTTAGTTTTTGTTTAATGTAAGTCGGTAATTCATCGTAATACATAACATAAAAATCACACCCGTGTGAACTGAGTGGTGTAAGGTCTTATATAGACTGATCAGCTGTGGTCTGACGTAATGTCTGACGTAATGAAATCACACCCGTGTGAACTGGGTGACCATAGCAACCATGCTCATTTTTGAGTGGTGTAAACCACTCCTACAACTGGCTTTTTTGAGTGGTGTAAACCACTCCTACAACTGGCTTTTGTGTGCAGAAAAAAATGAGCATGGTTGCTATGTTCAAAATAATTTCTGACGTAATTAAATCACACCCGGGTGAACTGGATGACCGTAGCAACCGTGGTCATTTTCTCTGCGCAAAAACAGCCAGTTGTGAAATCACATCCGGGTGTGATACATACATTTATCAAAAATGATAGCTTTTTTTACTTAACATATTTTTTGTGATTTCATTACGTCAGACATTACGTCAGACCACAGCTGATCATGCTATATAAAACCTTACACCACTCAGTTCACACGGGTGTGATTTTTTTGGTACGGACAGACAGACAGACAGACAGACAGACACGTAAACTAACAAAGCCAGTCGTAGGAGTGGTTTACACCACTCACAAATAGTATGTATGTATGGTCGTCGAGGCTAGGGAAAGTGCAAGATGGAGTCTGAAGAGGTGGGGTTTCAGACTACGGCAGAAGATTGGGAGTGAGTCTGCAGTTCTGATTGCAATGGGAAGTGCATTCCATTGTTTTGGAGCCAGAAGGGAGAAGAGTTTGGGACGTGTGGAGCGTTGTCCAGGCGTTTTTAGTGAATGTACTTCCAGCTTCCTTGCATTTTAGAGATTATAATTTGATGTATTTTCAATAAAAGTGCAGTATTTGTGAGACAGTAGACAGACTGTCTACTCATTACTCTGCACAAATGTCTTGTGGTTCTGGTTCTGATGTTTCTATCTGCCAGCACTAAGAAAATAAATCTCCGCTACAACCCCTTCCCCTTCCAAGCCAAATACAAATACAAACTCAATAGCAAATGTATCGAGACGGGGTATCAATACGTTTTGGGCATATAGATCCTGTTATCGAGCATAGCAGTCCATGGCGTCATGTTTAAACAATAAAGTCAAGAGGCGATCAAGAAATAAATCTAATCACGCCATGCTGGCACAAACACGTCTGTCTAATTGTGTATTGATACCTGCCTACCAGCTCTGTTTACACGGGTACACAAATTACGCTTTTAAAGTGACGGTAGACACATTTACCAGTTTCTTCAATATTACTTTCCAAAAGCAAAAAGGTCACTTGCCTTCCGTCTGTTAGAGAAAAGTACTGTATTTGAAGGCCCTAGTCAAATGTAGTGCAAGTGATATTTTTTGGTTAAATTAATATGCATTTTCTGTTTATAAAGAGCTGAAGATTTTACAACAATGATTACAGTACTATTCATATATAAATCCATTTCCACTTACAGAGATTAATTAATATTGCATCCCAAAACGCAGTTTATAGTTAAGGGACGCAATAAAAGAATGACCTCTGCATCCACGGGATGCACTACTGTACTGTTTTTTATTCTAGTTTATTTTGCTAGCTTTAGTTATAATAATAATAATTTCTTCTTCTGTTTTCTACATGAATATAACCACATTATAACCATATAAAATGAAATGGGAGTTAAATGCTGCAATTTGTAAAAATGTCAAAATATGACTCCTAACGTTGTTGAAGTGGGACTCATAAAATGTCCCTGGGACTCATCTAAAAGACCATCCCTGCATCCTGGGACTCATTACATTGAAACCCTATTTACATCACTGCACTTATTGCATCTTTTAGATGGTCGGCAACAAACTCACAGTCACTCACAACTGAAAGATACCGGTTCTGTCTTTCCATAAAATATTAGAAAACACTCAATAGTGGGCTTGATAAAAGCCCAGATCAATAGGCAGGATCTATAAGGTGCTCATTATCAATACAAATTAACGTTGGGATGGAGCTCGCCACCAGGGAGCGTAAAAACATATAGGCATGACAAATATCTCCAGCAGGGCAGGTAAGAAACTGGGAGCACAGGGGAGTAAACTCACCACCGATAGCCATGCCACTGTCTACAAGTTACAGGTCCAGGTCAGTGTCACGGAATACGCCTCGCTCAATTGGATGAGTGAGCCACACATATTAGCCTGCTTGACAACATCCAAAACATTCAATAACTAGAGTGGACGAGGACACTGCCTGTACAAAATCCTTCATCCGCAGCCTTAACTACTGAAGACAGGTTTTTGCTGCTAGTCCTGTACAAAATGCATAACCTGCTGCACTGCCCCACAGACCTCCAGGCAATGCTCTCTCCACCATGCACCAGACGGCAAACAACCTGCCCATGCACAAATAGCACTAGACCACTGTTTCCCAGTTTTTATGGGTCACAAGTCACAACTTGAGTAAAAATCCAATTTTCTTTTCCTACATTTCAAAAAATATATACATTTCAAAAGATTTTATTAAAGAAAGAATAAAATAATTGTATACATTTGAAAACAAACAAACAAATATAAGAAATTCCATAAAAACATAAATAATTAAGAAGTAGCGGAAATAGGCAATCTCCAAGCTCGGAACGCAGCACCTGTTGTGTGCTTGTAGATCTGCTATTTTCACTAGTCCCGTGCAAACATCTAATCTCTCTTTTGGGTCTTGACATGAAAGGTTTGGGAAGCTCCCAGGCTGCAGCACATGCTCCTTGGACAGAAGCTTTCTATACACTGCTCTTAATCTATATATGTAACAGCCTTCCAGAGTATGTCATTGGATGCATCACAGACCATCATGGTCTTCAGGCCTTCAATGCAGAGCTCCTAGACCTCCTAGACCCGCTCCATAGACTCACAGTCCCTTTCTGTCTCCCAAACCGTGGAACGAACACCCCATTTCAGTTAAAACCAGCCGTGTAGATGCCATGATGTTTGTACTTTTTCCGTTTTGTATGTGCCTTATTACGCAATACCTCCGCTGGCTACTTCCTGAACTGGCGCAACGTCATTATCATCATCGTTTTAGGCCCCTCCCCTCCCCCTGCTTTTTCCTGTTTTGTGGTGCCTAACCAATCCAATGCACAGCAATGTGCCCCTATGTATGTCTCCATGTACAGTATGTTTCATGCATGTCTCCATGTATGTATGTATGTCCACTTCAGTACGGCAACACACAGACACACACATCCATTGAGCACAGTACAGTACAGTACAGTACAGTACAGTACAGTACAGTACAGTACAGTACAGTACAGTACAGTACAGTACAGTACAGTACAGTACAGTACAGTACAGTACAGTAGTGTAATGTACAGTATGAGTAGTACAGTACAGTATGGTACAGTATGTACAGTATAGTATTGTACAGTCCGAGTACTTTACAGTCCCAGTTCAGTAGAGAACAACTAAACTGGGAGAAGAAAAAAGGTTATATATATATATATATATATATATGCAGGCCAAAGAGAACTTCCCCAGGTGCTTGCATACATATGCACCTGACGAAGCCAAACGGCGAAACGCGTCGTGCAATAAAGAAATGAAGCATAACTAAATCTTGTCCTGAGTCTCTGGAGTGTGCGGTCCCTTCCTTTTCCCTGGGGAAGTTCTCTTTGGCCTGCATCTATACCTTGCCTACCAGCACCTCCCCCACCTGGATGTGCATGTGAGAAGCTAATTGTCTACTAAAAAAATAACTGGGTAGAGATAATTGAGAGAGGAAGGTTGCCAGAGGAAAGATTTGACATCGGACTGCACAACTGCTTTATCCGAGGTGAGATTGTTGATTGTGTGTGTGTGTGTGTGTGTGTGTGTGTGTGTGTGTGTGTGTGTGTGTGTGTGTGTGTGTGTGTGTGTGTGTGTGTGTGTGTGTGTGTGTGTGCAGTATAAAGCCTACAGATATTCAGCAGCAGTACCTTTTGAAACATCCAATCATGGTAGTCTGATAAAGGAAAATAATCCACAGTTGGGTATCAGTTGGGTGGCAATTGTTAAAATACTTGGAATTGAGAGGTTGCACAGCAGGTCTCTGAGGACAGCAATGTCCATCTAGGTAAAACTTAGGTCAAAAAAATATATCTTGAAAACTACTGAATTAGGTGCCCCAATGGCCTTTCCACACAATCTAAGCAAATTGCAGCCTCTAGTGGCAACTAGTGACGTTGTGCACTAGAGAAGTGCAGATTGTAGAATACCTGTGGGGCAGAACAGATTCCGAGCATTGCTACTGAATCTGTCGGCAGGGGCATTCAGAACGTGTATACATTGGGGATTAGTGGAAGGAAAACATAAACTCCCCACCGGAAGAGGAGGGCTGAGAGCGAACAAAACAGGCCTACATCC
>NC_136809.1:43488918-43503918 GCF_951216825.1 Electrona antarctica
TGTTTTTTCGTCGGTGTCAACGCTGTCGCGGTGCGCGCCTGTTCTACGAGCAGCACCTCCACCACGGCCGGGGGAAGGACAGTCACAGTCATGCTGCTGTCCTAATCCCTTGTCTCTGCAACATGCACTTGCTTTCTCCTCCCCACAGCCGCTCCTCCCGAAAGCAGCGCAGCCCGCTGTTGCGCCACTACTACTGAGAACAATGTTTCCGCTCGATCCGCTGCACGGACTGGAACTGGAAGAGGAGGATTGTTTTTTCCCCGCGCTGATGCTGGCTGGTGTTTGTGGCCGGGGGTCCGGGCTGGGCTCCTCCGAGTCCTCCTCTCCCCCCTCCTGGTCAGTGAAGCTGTGCGCACTGTTGTCGCCGTTGTTGTTCAAATTGTTGTGTTTGGTCCGCTCCCTCGCCGCTGCCTCCACCGCGCTGCTGCCGCTGCTGCTGCTGCTGTTACCAGCGGCCGTAGTAAAGTCGCTTTTCTTTCTGCTTTTTCGCTGCACCTTCGCCGCGTTTCGATACGAAATCGATCCCTTGTAGCTAACTTTGAGCACAGTCTGATCTTGGATCAGTTTCTCCAGCTCTGTCCTGGTTCGGTCCGGGTCCGACCCGTGTCGTCTTCGGACCATTCGACAAATCCTCTCGAGGTCCGGACGGGCTTTTCTGGAGCGAAGAGAATCGATTGTCTCAAGGATCCACTCCCGGTACTTGGGTTCGGACATCTTCTGTGTGTGTTGGTATACGGATGGGTTTGGCCGAGTGCGTCTTTTTTGTTGTTTCAGAAGTGACGCTGTCTTAGTGAGAGCTCAGAGCCAGAGTCAGTGAAGCCCCTACCGGCTGAAGAATGAGAACGGAAGCCTGGGTTGGTTTGTACGCTTGCGTTCGTTCGTTCACTTCGTTGGCCACATTGTGCGCTTAAGGTGGACCGAAGATGGCGCCCGGGTCTCCGTAGACGCAAACGGCATTTAAGGTGGAATTGGCCCGTTTTTGCGCATCGGCCCTGCTCTTTGTTTGCAGCCAAGTATCGTTTATAAAATCATAATAGTTTAAAACAGTAGCCGCCCTAAAGTCCAAACAAGTAGCCTACGAAGCGAGCGCAAATCTAGAGCTACGTATCAACGTGAGTGAGAAATATTGTGATTTTGATTTAGCCAGGGTGCCTGCCTGGTCAACAGATGTCTAGCCCCAGTTTACCAAGTCGCCGCGGCGAAAATTCTTCATCAATATCTTCATCGTTATGCTAACATGCTGTCTTCATCAGTGTAGTATGTCAAACTCACAGATGTTATAGTTAATTTCCATTTCCCAAAGTGATCAAATTATTTTGTGCAATTAAATGGTCAGCTAGATAATAATAAAAAAGGTGAGTATGTGAATACCAATGATAAGTAGGCCTACCATTTCAGGATATGTTTACTAATGAATTACATTGTTTCGGTACTTTGGTGTTTAAACTTTTAGCATTCCTGCTTTCTCTAGTGTTAACCTCTAAACAACTATCATCTAAATCGCGGCGAGTGGGTAAACTGGCGAGTTCTCCGGATACCCAACAGACAGCCCCGTGTCGCATAGCCGCCCGGCCGTCAGTGATGGATTTACGGAGTTTTCTACAAGAAAGAAAGCTAATTTGATGTTGATGGTCAGTCATATCATACGGTGGCCTAGCCTACTCTCAATTGCATAATTCATAAACAAACATAGCCTGCCCTGCCCTACATATAGGCTACAACCGGTTGTATAATTGTTACAAGTAAAACTTTATTAGAATGATGCTCATATTGCTAAATATTACAAATTTGTATTTATTACATACATTAGCCTATAGCTATATATAGACGGCCGTGTTTTCTTGAGAATGTCCAATAGCTTCCCTTCGCAGTGCCGAGAGGGGAGGGTAACTAACAGCTGTGTTTACTTTACACTGACTGATCTACCGTAATTTCCCTAAAAACTTGAAAGTACAACACGTGTACCATCATTGTGCTAATTTGTGCCTGCATCAAGAGGAACTCAACTGAGGAAGTGTGTAGGCTATCACTGCAACACTGGAGTAGACACAGCATGATGTTATGTGTTCTCCTTGAAATACATGTAGTTTATGTGTATTTATTAAAACAGTGCAATACTAATACTAATAGGCTACTAATAGCCTACAACATGAAATTGCAAAACTGTTGGGCAAGTTCTTAGTAGACTCTACAACTAAACAGTTACAGGACTCTACAAGAGTTCTTGTAGAGTCCTCAGTCCTGTAACTATTTAGTTCTTTCAATCTTGCATAACTTGATTTTGAAAACATCTGACATCCTTTGAGGCTTTAAACTATTCCATCTCTCTGAGCAATAGCAGTGATTTGACTTCTCTCCATCCATAATCAAATTGACTGTTGTGTGATGAGAATTTAGTGGGTATTATTCACTAAAGAATAAAATAAATTGGTGAATGAGAGGTGGAATGCATTGAGAGCTGCATTGGCGATAGGGAATATTATATTGAGATTATATCAGTTTCGAAAATTGCAGATCTACAAGCTCAATGCAGCTCATCAACATCAACCCGAGGCACCTATGGCAGGAGCTGGAGCACACAGCAAACCCAACACACAACACCCACCTTTCCAGATGACTTCAACACCTTCTCTGCCAGGTTTGACCCCTCAGCTAGACCCTCTGACATGGTTTGGCTTGCAGGGCGCCTGATGGAGGGGAAAGGAACTGGTCGGAATAACGTGTTCCTTCCACGCGCTATGTCCGGCCGGGGAAACTCTCCCCTGTCAGGTGAAAAGAAGCAGCTTGGACTCCTCATGCATAGAAGGAAGCATGAGGTCAGTCCGCTGCCCCCCCCCCCCCCCCCCCCCCCAGGTTGGCAGAGGGAGTGTAGCGCCCATGATTACATTAGATAATTGACACTGGGTGAAAAAATGGGTTACAAAATTGTGGGATAAAACATTAAAAATCACACCCGTGTGAACTGAGTGGTGCAACTCCCCTCTCCCCCTGACCTCCCCCCCCCCCCCCACCACTCTCTCTCTCTCTCTCTGTCTCTCATTAGCAGGCAACAGTGCAGCATTATCTCTCTGTTTCTGGCACAACAGCGCCACTTTTGCCCCTATAGTGCGGCAGTTAAGCTCATATATGGAAGGTATTGTGCATTTTCTGACTAAAGTATGAAACTTTCAGGATATCATCTACACACCCCAAGGTTTGATTTCAGACGTGGAAACACTTTCTGACTGACCTCTGGTGACCTTGAGGGGTCATTGACCTCAGAATTGCATTTTTGCACGTTTTGCTCCATTATTTTTCACTATAATAATTTATTATGTTTGTTAAATGGAAGTTTTGTTCTAATGAAACCCCAATAGTCTACATACATGGTGAATCATGTCTATGATATAAAGGTTATGACATTGTTATAACATTAAAAACATCTAGGGGAGCGGTTAAGCTCATATATGGAAGGTATTGTGCATTTTACGACTAAAGAATGACACTTTCTACAGTGCTAGCGCAATAAAATAAAGATGCAGCTCTTCACACAGCTACAAAAAGGACTGTATGAAGATGTATAAGGAATTGGTGGAGATGGTCAAAGCCGAGAAAGCTGCACAGGAGCTTGTGGCAGCGAAGAGTAAAAAATGACAAGAACCACAGAAGAGATAGTTGTCGTTATTTTAACATTATTGTATTGGTCTTTATTTTTTTAATGAAGTTAGGGAAGAAACAATTACAGAAAGACTTGATTGATGAGTTTGTTTGGTTTTTATATCCAAAATCGTTACAGTATATTCAAAGGTGCTATAGGGCATAGCAGTGGTGGCCATTTTCTGGTTCCATCCATCCAGACCCCATTCATTTTTTCACATATAGAGATTTCCAAACAATATTTATATCAATTATTCTAAGCCTATGTAATCAAGCCATCTAGGATCCTGGTAATTTATGACCATAAATTCTGTGAAAAACAAATGAAAAAACCTCAAAACAAAGGCTATTGTATATTATATAATTAAATATTTAAAAAGAAATCACAGAATCAAATGTTTTAACGTCATGATTCAGTAGGGTCCTGGATGGCTTGATTCTATAGGCTTATTCATTTTTTATATAAATATTCGTAGAAATCTCGAGCTGAAAAAACAATGGGGTCTGGAACGATGGAACCCGAAAATGGCTGCCACTGCTACTGTATGCCCTATTTATCTCATGATTCTGGTTTTGGGGGCAGTATATGGCGAGCGTTCAGGGTTCATATGTTTTGGGGGAAGTAACTGTTGGATACTCTTAAACCTCCTACCAGGTGGCAGGAGTTTAAGGAGATGTTGGGAGATAATATGGTACCATTTCTGTCATAACACTTGCTACCAGTGACATCGATGGAGAATCCAAGCTAATATAAACTGAAGACTTTATATTTTTGGAAAGTTATCTATTATAGAAGTCATTGTTCTCACATTAATACAAAATCAAATTAAAACATTTAAATGTTCGAAATGAACAAACCTGCCTACCGACAATGTCACCGGTAGGCAAGTCTCTGAACTGTCCACAACCCTACTCTGAGACACAGACTGAGTGGACAAAAATTGTACCATAATGAGCACTAGTGAGTTCACTTAGAACCACAACCTCACACTCAATGGTCTTTTTCCACTATCTTCATCATCTCTCTCCTCATTCCCTTCAGCCTCTGCATCGTCTTTGTCTTCATCTTTGTGTATTAGACCTTAATATAATCATCTTGGAAAATTCTGTTTTCTGCTTCAATTAGGTTATTGATGCTCAAGGCCGTCAGACCTTTGAGGTCAGGGGGTAGTTGGGGATTAAGGGTCTTTCATATGTATACCTCGACACATTGCCGGGGCCTGGAATTGAACCTGGGACCGTCTGTTTCCCATGTGGCCCATTCAGCTATGGCCATCCTTCTTGTGAATGGGTTGTAGAAGTTCCAACAGGAACTGTATTGAGAGACTAGACATGGTAGGCCTACTTTCTCACAGGGTAGGAGAGTAAGGAGACAGTCACACATTCACATCCTAACAGGAAGGAGGACAAGCACAAGCATCTGATAACACTCGATAACTGCTTTTATCACAGACATGTTCATCACTGTTCCAACGCAGTCAATGAATGACATCAGAGTGTGCATCATGCCGTGCTTTCAGATTCCAAAACGTCCAATCTACCTCATGAGCCACTACTGCCCCGTCACTCCACTGTATTAGACATGTCATAAAATAGGCCTAGAGCTTGAGGTTCAGTGTGGTGTGCATATACTTAATGGAATAGCTCTTTAGTGATTTCTTAGGTGAGCACGGGATCAGGTGAGAAGGTGGACAAAATTAATCGATAAATGGACATCGATCCATACAATTTACTTTTTTATACTTAGTCTCTAAAAGCACCTTTCTAAATATTATTAAGTTAAAATATTACTATTTCCTGGTTTGGGATGAATTATTATATACCTTATGCAAATTATTAATTTATGTATCAACATAGTATAGATGTAGACTCTAAAATAACCTTGATATGTTGACTAAAAGCAATAATACTGTATAGCTAATTCCTAATTTGTACCTATGTTTTACATAATTTATGCCAATTATGCTAATGAAGAAAGGGTGCATGACTTCACCATAATAACATGAATTTCTGGATATCACAAACATAGACTTTGACTATTAAGTCACCTTTCAAAGTTAACTGGAAGCAAAATGATAGCCATTTCCAGTTAATTTGCTCATTAAGCAATTGATTTGCTCATTATGCTAATTACTCAAATTGTCCAACTTGTAACTTTTAGCAAACAATCTTAGTCTCATCTGCTAGCCTATAGATGACATTTTAAACATAAAAGTTTAAAGGAAACAACATTTCTGGGTTTAACATGGGCCCTATGGCAGTTTACAACATGGTTTGACAGCCCGAAATGTGTACAGCCTCTGACAACTTCCAGATGTAAATTCAGAAGTGTTTCCACGTCTAAAAACAAACTTCATGGTATATAGAAACACTGTAGAAAGTGTCATGCTTTAGTCATAACATGCACAAGACAATACCTTCCATATATGAGCTTAACCGCCATACTCTCTCTCTCCGCACTATCTCTCTCCTAGATGTTTTTAATGTTATAGCAATGTCATAACATTTATATCATAAAAGTTGTCATGATTCACCATTTCTGTAGACTATTGGGGTTTAAGTTGTCATTCATTAGAACAAAACTTCCATTTAACAAACATAATAAATTATTATAGTGGAAAATAATGGAGCAAAACGTGCAAAAATGCAATTCTGTGGTCAATGACCCCTCAAGGTCACCAGAGGTCAGTCAGAAAGTGTTTCCACGTCTGAAATCAAACCTTGGGGTGTGTAGATGATATCCTGAAAGTTTCATGCTTTAGTCATAAAATGCACAATTGGTTTGGTTATCCGCCGCACTACTACTGCTACTCATAGTCACACATACATAGTCACATAGGTTAACACGGACATTGCTGTTCCTTGGAGTAAAATGGTTTGGCTCCACACTGGTTAGCACCAGGGGTTAGGGTTAGGTTTAGGCTGTCAATCACAGCGACTGGCCAATCACAGTGCACCGTCCATCTAGTCAAACCTGCTGAAGATCCCATGCTCGCCTCTGGGACATGAGCCTGAACACATCACTGTGCGACTGGATTCTAGAGTTCCTGATGGACCGCCTATAGCAGCTGTGTGGACAGGAACTGCAAGGCGATGAGGAGGGTCGTTTGCATGAGAAAATCACTGGATATGATGCAGATTTGCTGTAGGCAATTTGCGGGTCAGGTTATACAAAGTAGTATGGAAAATGCTTAGACTACATTTCCCTGATAGTGCCATTTGGTTTTCTGTTCATATTAGGGGTGGGCAAAATCAAAAACATTATTTTTTTTGCAAAACAATTTTTTGGAACAAAATGCCTCAAATCATACAATTGACATCCAAGGCATAAGAAGAAATGGCACCCTTTTCACATTGGCCTATTATAGCACCACCAGGAGGCCACAACCTGACCTGCCCTGGTGGAGACCTGTGCCCCGAGGGGAACTTTATCTAGTTTATAATTGTTTTAAAATGTTCTAAAAAATAAATAGTAAAAAAACAAAACAATAAACATATCGTTAAAAAAAACAATAGACACACCCATGAGCTTTTTTTTTTTTTTTTTTACTGGACCATTCCCACATCCAGTCCCAGGAATGCGTGAACCAAAGGAGTTCCCAGCTCCATTATGTTTTTTTAAGAATATTGTTTTATATAATAAGTAGTAATAACGTCTTTCACCCGTCACTGTTTAGTGGATGGTTTGACAAAAGTTAAGTTTAGTGTTCTAGGGTTAAGAATCGTAATATAAATCGAACCGGCACCCTAGATATCGTCCCATCCCACTTCATACGGTATGAAGCCTACTGTATGTGGTCGCAATGCTTCATTTTAAAATAAAATGTTAAAATAATTTCAGTTTGAATGCTGTATACTATACAGCATTCAAACTGAAATTATTATGATTAAGCATAATAGTACATTTAATCTCATACCTATACAGTGTATAGGTATATGAGAAACAAAATACTATTATGCTAAATACATGATTACCCATCCAGGACAAGTGTAAATTAAGTTCCAAACTATAACTTGACTTGCATTTTTCAATAGCTTTCATGGCACGAGAAATACAACATATGTATATATGTGGTATACCTGTATGTTTGTCTTATACTATAGCGCTTTGCAATCATATTTCCAAAGTGAGTGCTATACTCAAACCTTGGCATTGTTACGGAAGCACCATTCATTTCTATATAGGTACATATAAATTGTAATATATTTTAAAATGTAATGCAGTAGATAAGAATAAACTATCGATTTGGTTGATCCCTGACACGGCTGTGGAGTACGATTTTTATTACAGGGTGGTCATAACTGGGTCATCATGATGATGTCACGTGATGTCACGAGGCATGACCATATATACTATATAATTGTTAATAATTAAAGTAGCTGTATAGACTTCTTCATTATATATAAACAACTAACTGACGGGAAATGCACGTAATTGCGACTGCATTTTACCCCTGTCATTTGATCATTTTCACCACATATGACAACTTCAAGTAACAATCACACTTGCATCATATTCCTTTGCAGGCCTCTGTAAAGCAGGTAGGATGTGCATACTAGTGCATACTAATCTAGTATGAATAACTGTAGTACAGGTGTTTTCCAGAAGGTGGCATACCCATTTCCTGTTCTGGTTCCATATCCCGGGTTTGAACCATAAACACCTACAGTATGTGAAGGTGTGTTTCTGACTTAAGTGCTAATAGCATTGAATCTTGATAGAGTACATTTTTTAAATAAGCCATTTTTGTGTGATCCAAAATCACATTTGTACATATGCTTGTTGTCAATCAATCAATCAATCAATCAATCAATCAATCAATCGCTGTAAATCAAGCTGCAACGTTTTAGCAATGTTCTCAATTGGGTTAAAATGCAGAGATTGTGGTAAAACAATATCCATCCAGTACACAGTAAAATGTGGAGTGTTCATATACATACTCAGTTACATTTAAACTCAGTTAGTAATGCAACATTTTATGGGGATTGCTGCTGCTTCAGAAACAGCACACTCATGTAGTCCATAGCAAAATGATCCAAAACATTATCTGAACATCACCAAACTCCATTCAACGTAAAGAAAGAGCATATTAAAAGGAATATACTCCACAAGTATCACAACAATAGATTATTTGGATTGGAAGCAGCTTTATACTGAACATGAGTCAAAATGACCAAAGAGCAATATTAATCATGACTTTAACTTGTTCCGCAACAACGGGTACCAAGTTAATACTTCAACAAAAGATAACAATCCTTTTAATGAAAAAGATTATCAAAGATATATGTATATATATGTACAATTATCTCTTAAGCTTAAGGCTTAAGAGTAATTTAGCTCAATCCTTCCATTTTGTATCACTTATAACTGCCCTTTGACTTAAAATTGTGCAAATAATTCTGGAGGGCTTTCAACATGTAAAAGCTTAAAAAGGTTAAGTTAAAATGAAAACATGAACACAAAACCTATGGGAAAGCAATTAGACCTCAAGGTGCAAATGGTGGCCAATTTAAAGTTCATGAGTTGTTATTATTTTTTCTTATGTTAAGATGGTGTGTGTGTGTGTGTGTGTGTGTGTGTGTGTGTGTGTGTGTGTGTGTGTGTGTGTGTGTGTGTGTGTGTGTGTGTGTGTGTGTGTGTGTGTGTGTGTGTGTGTGTGTGTGTGTGTGTGCCATGGCAACAGGTGGGTAAGGGAATATAGAGTAGGCAAGGCTTGAGGTGGCAACATGAGGAAGCGATTGCCTGAGAACATTCTGACTGAGAACAGTGAATCCTCAGAACGCATACATCTTCATAATATTTTTCACAAAGTGATTCATAAATAGGACCAAAAAAAAGTAAAGAAAGGCATGTATGAAAAAAGACAACACTGCTGGTTCTCTATTCTGCTTCTCTTTACTGTCGCTGGTGCTTTTGAATGGACAGGAGACAGTGCTCCAACTCCCTATGCCACCTGATTAGCCCTCTTACTCTTTCCATTTTGTCCCTCACCTTTATCTCTCTCTCTTTCTTTCTCTCCTTACGCTCTAGAACTCAGTGAACTCCTTGCCACATTTCTCTGTGAAGGAGACACGGACTTCCTCCTCCTCATAGTCATCAAAGTAGCTGGTGTCACCTGGTCCTTTAAACTCGGGGACAAATGGAGCCTCCACCTATGCACAAATAAATACAACTATTAAATAAGCAGTAAGCACCATTAGGCTATCAAAGACACTGCATGCAAGCTTGTGCACAGTATATACAGTACACATGCATACTGTACAAGCAGTCAAAAAAGGAGACAAACATATGAATACACAGAGAGATGTTAAACACATGCACATCCAAAGGCACAGAAATAAACTTAGACACCTTTCTCTGGAAGATGGAAATCCAGTCAGTGGTTGCAAAGAATTTGTGTCCCTTGATGTCACTGACCCCATTCTTGAGGTTGCCATAACGCTTTGTGAGATCCACCTGCCATTGACAACAGTACAATTGACTTGACTGGGGAATTTAAATAAAACAACTGGTAAACCTGAGGTAAAAAATGGCTGCTGCAGACCTGTAGCAGATTCCTCAGCATGTCCTTAAGGTCTGAGCTGAAGTGAGATGGAAAGCGCACCTGGGTGAGGGGAGTACAGATGGACAACATTGGAAAGTAATCATGTAGAGATTAGGGTTAAATCTGAGTGTAAAATATGCCTCAAATTCGAGCGTCGGTTTTGGAGTACGCTCACGTCGGCACGGCATTTATGAAGTGATCGCAAACAGCTGATCCTTGCTTAATTTCATTCCTAGTTGATAAATGTGACGGCTGAAATCAATCTAGCACGCCCTATGAAATCAAGCCTCGCCCTCGTTTTTGCAACTGCGACCAAACAACGTATATGGAAACAATAGCTACATGATGGAAAGCCAATAAAAAGGTTTCCCCCGCTCGCCTCTCTGCCCGCCGGGCGCACGTTCAAGTTCAAGTTCATGCTGGAATGGTAAATGCTGAAAATTGCGTGTACGCCCATATTTGGGTGTACGCCGTGTTGATAAATGAGGGCCTATGTCTCTGTGAAAAGATCATGCATTCAAAGTTAATTATATAATATCTTGATAATTCTGTCAGGTCTAACAGTATGGCATATTGGAGCGGTTGGCTTCTGTGAGTTCTGTCTCATGGCGTGGCAGGTGGTCTGCAATTTATACACTTTGACTTAAAACCAATCACAATGTATTATGAGCTATGCAATCTATGCAGTAGTGTAAAGTAACTAAGTATATGTACTCATTACTCAAGTAGTAGTAGACATAGCACTATATAGTATATATGCATCGTTTCATTATATAGATATTCCAGATTCCACTGTTACTGTAGGTTCTTAGCTTACGTATGATTCATGATGACTAGTTTTATGTATATATGATGTATTACCATGTTTTTTGTTCTTGCTTACTGTAAATCGCTCTGGATTAAGAGCATCTGCTAAATGCCTACATTTTAAGTATTGTACTTAAGTACAATTTTGACATATTTTTACTTTCTAATATCAAATACTTTTACTTCTACTTCACTACATCTCAGAGGCAAATATACTTTTTACTCCACTACAATTCTTTGAAATCTTTAGTTACAACATTTTAGTTACTAGATTACTAGTTACAAAATGTTTGTTACTAGATTTTCATTATTATTAAAAAAAATAAACACTTCAGACCTATACTATACTGTTAATTTGAAAATAGCAGATTTACAAGCTCACAGTGCGTCGCAAAGCAGCGCATTGTGAGCTGCTATTTTCTAAGGATGCTGCTATTTTCTAAGGATTTTATACAATTTATACATTTGAAAACTTGTGAAATGGAACCTATACTGCATAATGGGTACTTTTACATTTAATTACATTTTAATGCCAATATTAAAATATTTTTACTCAAGTCAATTTTGAATACCGAACTTGTACTGGTAAGGTAACAGCACATGTGATGTTGTTGCTAGTAGGAATGTCGTGCCCCCAGAGGTCAAAACAATGGGTTCTCAGATTGGTACACGTGCAACAAAAACCAAATGGCAGCTGACTAGACCATGGCTTCGTAGTTCGGAGCTCACTTGACCGCAGTCAGGCTTGTATTTCGGGGCAGAGCAACACATAGATTCCAGAGGGCAAATCATCATTGCTTTCTAAATGAATGGGTAGGCTATTTGGCATGAGGGCACATTCACCCATACGCTTCAGAAGCATCAGTGTCCCTTTCTGTGGGAGCAACGGGGTGGCAATCCAGTTGGAGTGTTTTGACATGCCACTTTAAACGTGCCTCTTTATTGGGAATAACCCCTTGAGATGAATCAACCAAACTGAGACAGAAATATGTCCTGCAGAAGCAATAAGAGTGAACTGTGAAGCTCACAATAAAAAAGTGTGAAGCTCACCTTCCCTGATACAATCTTCTCATATATCTGGATGGGCTGGTCAGCAAAGAATGGCGGGTACCCTGCAGCCATCTCATAGATCAGCACACCTAACGCCCACCAGTCTACTGCTTTGTTATATCCCTGGGAGAGTTAGGTAGGAGAGTTAGGACAGGAAGGATACTTCATGAGACTGTGACACCCCTGTTTTTGAAATAATAATAATAATAATAAGTAATATTCTTATCACTTCTAATGGGTAACACAATAACAGTCAAGATCTGCAAAGCCAGTGCCACCCTCTGTGGAAATTCACCAGTCAGGGGGCCAGAGATGCCTCTCGATGATGGCTCACCTTGCTGAGAATAATCTCTGGGGCCAGATATTCTGGGGTACCGCACAGTGTCCAGGTCCGACCTTTTACATGCTTAGCAAAGCCAAAATCTGTCACCTAATAGAGACAGAGGAATGTGGTTTGATTGATTGACATTTTAATTTCACAGTATGCAGAATGGGTACATTTTAAACGAAAGCACAAGTCAATACAAAAACTGTTACTTTGTGGATGAACCATGATTAAGCACACTTGTTTACAACAGGGTCCACCATTTTCAAATCATCAGAACATTTAAAGACGTACAAATACACTTCTATATATATATTTTAAAAAAGAACAGGAAATCAACATATAAAGAAAGTAAAAAAAGGGGAAAACTGTATGGAGAGAAAGGGATGGGGGGGTCAGACTTTTTTTGAAGGAGTCAAGGGATTCACATGACTTAATGGCTGTTTGTAGGGTGTTCCACATTTTAGTGGCATAGGAGCGGAATTAATTTAATCCCTTGTTTGAGACGAATCACGGTTGCACATGGTTTGTTGAACTCTGGTGTTGTGAGTGTGGACTTAACATTAAGGAAGTATTTAGACAGGTACATGGGTATCTTGGTGGTGTAGCGAATCTTGTAGAGCAGACCCATTGCAAGATGCTGTACTCTGTTGTCAACCCTAAGCCATTCCAGCCTATCAAAATGGGCAGGGGTGAGTTGGTTTTGGGGAGTGAGGCCAAGTAGTAGCTTGACCAGTTTGTTTTGGGAAGTCTGGAGCCTTGTTTTAAGGGCATTTGAGGTGCTGTGGTACCAAGAGGTGCATGCATAGTCGAAAAACCTTGTGGAGACATAAATACATAATTATGCATTCACAGACAGGGAGAAAGAGACGGAAGGGTAGAAAGATGACATGAGAAAGAGAGAGATAACAGGAGAGGGAGACAATGTCCAAGCAACCGAACAAGAGAAAGAAAAAAAAGACCTTTCAGCAAATGTTATTTCCACTCTTCACCACTAGAGACCAGCAGAGCCTGTGCTAAGTATGCATCAGGGAGCTGTAAAGCAGTTATACCCAGGCAGGAGCAATTGGCAGCATTCTTCTTTGGTGCTTGTATATTAAATCACATATGGAGGTATTGTGAATGATTTCCTGTTGCTAAGTGGTGTAGTTACAGCACAGAAGTATTAGCTTAAAGGGATATTTCACTTTAAAAAAAACATTTGGTCCTTTTATCGTCTAAGCCTGAGTAGATGATGAAATTACCAAACGTTTTTTGAATGTGAAATATCCATTTAACTTATTTAGAATCTCGTTAGATTTGGACTAAACCTTCAAAAACTCTTACGGCACTAATGAGGCAAATTATATGCACCCATGCTAAAAGCGTACGTGTAGCTACAGAATCTAATTCCAGCAACAGTAGATGTAACGAATGATGTAAAGTAACTAAGTACATGTTCTCTCTCAAGTATTATACTCAAGTACAATTTGGAGGTATTTGTTTTTTACTTCACTGGAGTATTTATTATTGACAGTACTTTTACGCCACTACATCTCAAAGGCAAATATTGTGTAAGATAATCAAAATCTACAAATGAACTAGTAACTAAAGCTTTCAAATAATCATAGTGGAGTAATACTCCACTATGATTATTTGAAAGCTTTAGTTACTAGTTCATTTGTAGATTTTGATTATTACCAGTAAGACGCCTGGGGGCGAGAAGCGACCTCACCCTTCACTGACCATATATGGTCAGTGTCTTGAGTGTACAGGGTTTGATGAGATCAGATCAACATATGGAATGTCAGAACAGGTCAGCTCCGTATACGGAGATCTAAGGGTGGCAGCGGTGGCAGTGTCTTGAGTGTACAGGGTTTGATGAGGGCACAGGTAGGGTCGGGCCTTAATTATCAGGCCTGTTGAGAACTCTAGTTTTCGCCGGCTGCCGGGCGCGGCTGCACAAATAACTTTGTGGCAGGCCCGTCTAGAGTTTAAATGGACAGGTATCAGTCAAAAGGGAGACATCGAAGAGGAAGGATGGATGGGGAAGGATCAACATATGGAATGTGGTTCCGACATATATCCATATACTAATATTGATGACATACTATCATCCCTGATGATGTCATAGTGATGTCACGAGACCTGGCCACAATATATGACATGACATGACAAATTGAGTGACAGAATTGAGTGTGACATGACTTGACAAAAACGCAAGTTCTCATAGTTAACTGGTCGCAACAATTACAAAACACACATTACCCACTTCAGTCCTATATACATTTCGGCCATTTTGAAAATATTTGTATACATTGTATACATTTTAAATCTTGTGAAATGGGACATCCTGCATAATGAGTACTTTCTACTTTTGGTACTTTAAGTACATTATGATGATAATGCTTTTGTACTTTTAATTGAGCAAATGTACTGTAGAATTTCAGACTTTTACAGTGTTTCTACATTGCAGTATTGATACATTTAAGAGTAAGTAAAGCATTTCAGTACTATTCTCACCGTTGATGTTAGGTCCAAACTTGGTATTTGTGTTTGAAAGTGATCAATTTCTACAAAGTTGCATGTGGGGTGACAAATACAGCATTCTTGTGTATCTTGACAGACACTAGGTGGAGGTAGAGTATCAAGCATAGC
>NC_136809.1:43506418-43561418 GCF_951216825.1 Electrona antarctica
TCTGAATCTTATGGCCAGGTGGATAAAGACCTAATAGAAACAGTTTCGGGTCAAGCTCAATATTTATCAACAATATCTTCTGAATCTCCCTCCTTACTTCTCCCCAGAATTCTTTCACTCTTGGGCATGCCCACAGACAATGGAAAAGTGTACCTTTGTCTTTACCACATCTGATACAAGTATCTGGAATATCTGCACTAAATTTATTTAATTTCTCTGGAGTGATATACACCCTCATCAGCCAATTATATTGCAATAGTTTTAACCGAGTGTTACCCGTCTGGGATTGAGCCTCCGTACAGGCCGTGCTCCACTCTTCCAGTGTCAATTCCTCTTGCAGATCAGCCTTCCATGCATTATATTTGGATTCAGAGGATTCGGGAGAGAATTCTACTAACATAGAGTATAAGTCAGAAATGATGCCCTTATTAAAGGGGTTTCTGATAAGCTCTTTCTCTATTATTGACAAGGGAGGGAGTGTCAGAGAGTTCACCTGTTTAACCCCTATAAAGCTTCTGAGTTGTAAATACTTAAAGAAGTGTGTACGAGGTAAATTGTATTTAGCAGCTAGTTCATCAAAAGAGAGTAGATTCCCCCTTTTGTCAAAAACATCCTTCCATTGTTTAATCCCTTTCTCAGCCCATATCTTGAAGCCCCCATCCGCCCTACCTGGGGTGAAATGTTCATTTCCCCAAATTGGGCTGAATCGAAAACTGGGTTGGATATCCAAAAGATACAGTCTGACATCCTGCCAAACTTTAATCATGTTTTTAACAATAGGATTAGCGGTATATCTTTTCAGTTTTTTACTCGAATTAGAGTAGAGATATTCGGGCAGCGGGAGCTTCAAAGAGTATGATTCAATGTTCCTCCACGTAGGGGATCCCCTCTCTGTATAATAGAACATTATAGTTCTCAACTGAGCTGCCCAATAGTACCATAACACATTAGGGCACTTTAGCCCTCCTCTATCATAAGGTAGATATAACAGCGATAAACGGAGCCTGGGGCGTCGGTTATTCCAAATAAAATTACGAAACAATTTTTCCATCTTAGTAAAAAAACCGTCAGGAGGCGGCAAGGGGATATTCTGAAACAAATACAACAGTTTAGGGAGTGTGTTCATTTTGAGGATATTTATTCTACCTATAAGAGAAATTGGAAGGTTTGACCATCTGTCCAACGCCTCAGTAATAGACTCTATAATTGGGTTATAATTCTGATCTACCACATCTTCTAGTTTAGGGACAATCTGGATACCTAAATAGGTAAATTTGTCTACCGTTCTAAAGTGACTTGTGTAATTCGGCGGATTAGCTCTCTCTTTTGGGTTAAGGAGCATTATAGAAGATTTTGAATTGTTAACTTTATAACCGGATATACTGCCAAATTGCTTAATGAGCTCCATAAGCCTTGGTATTGACTGTTCCAGATTTTTTAGAAAAAGAATCACATCATCAGCATATAAAGCAATTTGATGATCAAACCCGCCAATATTTATACCTGTAATTCTTGTACTTCCCCTCACCGCTACAGCAAAAGGCTCTATTGCGATTAAAAACAAAAGGGGGGATAAAGGGCATCCTTGTCTGCAGCCCCTACCTATCCTTAATTGCTTTGATATAATATTATTGGTGATTACTTCTGCATAAGGGTTGTTGTACAAGAGTTTGACCCACCTACAAAACTTTTCTCCGAGGCCAAAGCGCTCCAAAAGTTCAAACAAGTAAGGCCATTCGACTCTATCGAATGCCTTCTCTGCGTCCAGTGACAGTAAGGCAGTATCTGGCGCCCCCTTCTGGTCATGTAAAATATTTAGGACCCTCCTCACATTATGAAATCCCTGTCTTCCAATCATAAAACCGTTTTGATCTCCCGTTATGATTTCAGGTAATAAAACCTCTAGTCTTTTGGCCATAATTTTACAAAGTATTTTTAAATCTGAATTCAATAGGCTAATAGGCCTCATATTTTCACATTTATCGTTTGATTTCCCCGGTTTTGGGAGAAGGGTGATCAGGGCTCCTCTCAGAGTAGGCGGGAGTATACCAGTCTGGAAAGATTCTGAAAACATTTCCAGAAGGGGTGTTTTGAGTTTGGATATGAACTTTTTGTAGATATCAATAGGCAGGCCGTCTGGTCCAGGCGCCTTTCCAGAGTTCATACACATTATAGCCTCAGCTATTTCCCCTAGAGTTAAACCTGCCCCCAGCTTTGCATTATCTTCCTCTGCTATCTTGGGTAAGTTAAGGTTGTCCAGAAATGAGTCCTGTTGTGAATGTCCCTGTGATAATTCAGAGCTATATAATCTTTCGTAATACTCTCTAAACGCTTCATTTATTGCAACAGGGTCTGCCACTGTTTCCCCAACACTGTTTTTTAGGATTGTAATGGATCTTTCTGTTTGGAGTTTTTTAATGCGCCATGCCAGCACCTTGCCCGCTTTCTCTCCTTGGTCAAATATAGATCGTTTAAGCTTTAGTAAGTTAGCAGCTGCTTTAGAGGCTGACATTTCATTAAATTGAGATCTCAACAACAACAACTCTTGGTGTAGTTTAGGGCAGGGGTTCTTGAAATAAATATTCTCTACATTTTTAATTTTTGACTCCAATAATAATCTTTTTTGGTTGGCCTTTTTGGACTTTGAACTGGTAAAGTTAATTATTTGTCCCCTTATAAATGCCTTAAATGCTTCCCATCTAGTGCAGGCTGACGTTTCAGTAGTATTAACTGCAAAGTACATGTCTATTTGCTGCTCTAGAAAGTCCATCAGCTCTGAATCCTGCAACCATTTGGGTTGGAATTTCCATTTAGGGGGATCCCGCCTCAGACCCGGATCCACATAGATCAGGCTGTTGGGAGCATGGTCCGAAATTAAAATGCTGTCATATGTGCAATCCTTAATTTTGTAAGCCAAATTTGCAGAGATTAAATAGTAATCAATACGGCTATAAGAGCCATAGGTTTTAGAAAAACAGGAGTACACCAAAGTGTCAGGGTATTTTTCCCTCCAAATGTCTTTCAAATTAAGTTCCTTAATAAATTGATGAATTATTTCCCTACTCCTTTTATGAGATTTATCCGATTGAGATGATCTATCCTTGTCTGGCATCAGAGTACAATTCCAGTCTCCCGCAATGATGTAATGCCCTTTAAGTGATGTCAAAAGAATAAAAAGATCGCTGAAAAACTTCGGGTCATCTGCATTTGGTGCATAAATATTGACTAAAATTAAACTTTCTGTAAAGAGAGTGCCTTGAACGATCAAGTATCTACCCATTTTGTCTGGTATTACCTTTGTGACCTTAAAAGGAATAGACCTGTGCACAAGAGTCAAAACTCCTCTAGCCTGAGTATTAAAGGGTGCTGAGAAAACCTCACCCTGCCACCTCCTCCTAATCCTAAGATCCCCGCTTGCCTCCAAATGAGTCTCCTGTAAAAATATTATTTTAGACTGTAAATCTTTCAGTCTCCCCATAACCTGTTTAACTTTTTTGAGTTTTTGCAACCCTCTGCAGTTCCATGATGTGAATTTAACTTCTAATCCACTGGTCATGTCTGTTGACTTTAAGTAAAAGTATAATTAAAGTGTCATAGTTCAAACCCAACCCTGTACCCTTATACCGTAAACTCAAAACATACACATAAACCAAAAAAGACCTCACATAAAACACACAAATAACACAACCCTTGAAGCCCCTTAACAAGACTTCTTTCCCCCCCCCCATCCATTGGCTTCGGTACAGCCGAAATCTGTTCCACCCTTGTGGAGGAACAGTCAAACAACGCTGAACGATTCTGGATCTACTCTCTTCCCTCCGTTAATTAAATGAAAACAGTCCCTGTCAATCAAAGCCTTAAAACAATGAGCAGTGCAAATCATAACCATAGTAACCCTCGTAACCTGTAAACCCAAGCATTTCTCGGTTCCATTTTTTTTTTTTTTTTTTTTTTTTTTTTTTATAGTAATACACATAATACATATGATAGCCATTTTTTAAATCATACATATTATACCAATTATAACTCTTGTTAATCATGGCTCTTATCAGTTGTAATTGTCATTATTTCCCTGAATTTTTATTTGAATTTTAGCCTAAAATAATTTAAACTCTGTATAATGGTTTAATTTAGCTACATATGTAATAGTATAACCAACATAAACCATACCTAACTTCAGTAAATGTTGTCAACATGGATTGTCAAATTACCCTTCTATTTTAAATCCAAGCCACTGTAAACTCAGTGTATCCACAGGTCAGGAAAACACATGAAACCTCTGAATGCTGCAGGGGGCAGCATACACCAAAGTTACCCAACCACTCGAGCCTAAATACACCCGGAGGTGAAACAAAATGGTGCCGCGAGATGCACCCTGGGACATTGAGTACCGCGAAATGCATCTTGGGATATTGAGTGCTCATCCCCAACAACACAACCAAACACATGACCAACCCTACATTAGCGCACCAACCCTTCCACCCTCTCATTATGTCAACATATTCACCTTCTTTTTAAAACAACAAACGAAATATAAACCGTAAAACGAGCGTGTATTCTGTCTAAATAGTGGCGAGATAGAAAAAATAAATAAATAAATAAAGTCACTAAGCACAACCAGCGCAAGCACCGGAGCATTTTTCAAGCCGTGTTCAGATAATAAGAAGAAAAAGAAGTAAAAGAAGTCAGTCTCCAGTGATTACTAGCCTGCGCCCCCAACTCTACTAAACAATTGTACAACAGTTCCATAAACCCGGTTTACACATTTAAGTAAATAAACTTCTAGGATAACATAATAAAAAAAATAAAAAATAAAGTCAGTCATATGTGGATTCAGGACATTGCGCGATTGAATAGTTTGTGATGGTATGGTCAATGTATCAATGCCATGAGATTAGTGACACACTTGCTTCAGTCCCATGAACCCCATATACGTTTGTAAAATAAATATAAAATAAAGTGCAAAAATTTAAGCTTGTGATAACCCCGCCTAGATTAAGAACAGTATAGTAGCAAAGGATGTGAATGAATATTTCGATTGAAGTTTAGCCCCCGAGGCTAGTCAAAAGCTTACCAAGCTAGCAAGCTAGCCCGCACATCTTTCTACTCATCTTCGTCCCGTCCCAGACCTCCTGAATCTCCTTCTCCGGCTCCTGGCGCTGGCGGTTCACCCTCTCGTCTCCGATCCGCTTTAATTCGCCCGGCGAAAATCGCTGCATCCTCAGGATTGTTGAATGAATGCGTTCGGTCCTTGTAGGTCACCAGGAGCTTGCAGGCCGGTAGTTGTATCCCACAGCGTAATTCCATGTCGCGGTACGCCTGTCTCACCTCGTCGAATCCCTTCATCTTCTTGTGGATGTCGGTCGGCAGATCTCTGTGGAACCTCACTGGATTATTCTTGCAGAGTATTTGTTTTTTGGTTTTAGCTGCGTTCCAAACTGCCATCAAGTCTCGGTCGTTCAGAAATTGCATGATGAGAGGCCTTGGTGGAGCATTTGGACCCCTTCTCGGTCCGACTCTGTGCACCCTTCCAAGGAACACTTTTGCAGTTAGTGTGATACCAAAAGCCTCTGGAATCCATTTCTCCATGAAAGTGCAGGCATTATCCCCTTCAGATTGTTCCGGTAAAAGTACTAATCTCAAATTACATCGTCTGGACCTTGTTTCAGCATCCAGAGCCATTTGTTTCAAGTCTTTGTTCTGTCTTTCGAGGCGTGCTACCTTGGTCAGCAGGCCAGTCAGCGTGTCTTCGGTCTCAGAAATGCGAGTTTCTGCAGTTTCGATCCGTTCCACGCAGTCCCCCACTTCTTTTCTAATTCTTTCAATTGCAGCCAGCACCACATCAAATCTGTTGGAAACTTCTGTTCTTGATTCTTGGATTGCATCAAGGATTACTTGCAACTGCGGCCCGGTTCCCCTGCCTTCGTCACCGGTGGTTTCCTCCTCATGGTCCGCCATTATGCTGCTGCTGGCTTCCCCAGTTTGTTTGGGCGAGGCAAAATCTATTTTAGACTGCGTTTTACCGCGACGACTGCTTTGTGGTTTTGCTTTCTTCATTAGTGTAACGATTAGGCATGTGAATGGTCACTTTTAGCAGTGGACTGTTTTAATATTATCAGGATTTCAATAACTTTTTAACGGAGGTACGAGACACACGTCTGCTTAGCGTGCCGTCATACCGGAAGTCCTCTAGAAAGTGTCTTTTACTTCACCTTGGATAACATAACCTACCAAAAGAAATCACTGAATATCAATATACAGTATATCAATATATCTAGTATAGCAGGGGTCGGCAATCTTTTTGACATGAAGTGCCATGTTTTCATTTTCTTGATAATCAGTATGATTGTAATGTAATATTTCCATCTGATTTTGATTGTCCATACTCCATAGGCTATACATAACCTTTTTATGTGGCCTATTTTGTTTCACACAGACTGAGTTTGAGTGAATGTAGAATTATGTGCAGGGTGTATGTGAGGGGACTTCATTTCACAGACCTTTTTGAATACTTAAATAAAATCTCTCTCTCACACACTTGCCAGTGACCACCCTCCCCTGTGCCAATGTTGGCACTCGTGCCTGAGGTTGCCTACCCCTGTAGTATAGTATAGTCTTGTGGTCTGCCCACTACAGGATAACTATAAATACTGTACAAGGCCCATACCAAGGAATGCCATAACATTTCCATGGCTAACATTTTCCAGTGTCCAATTGTGATGTAATTGTGATGGTAATGTCAATGACAATAATTTGTAAAAGAAAAATAAATAATAATAATAATATTAATAATAATAAGTATTATTATTATTAATAATAATAATAATAATAATAATGTTACTATTTACTATAGTATATCACCTCTCCGTGACAACCTCCTGACCAAACCCTAATGTGAGCTGACCTTTTGTTTATTGAGGATCTTCATGGCATAATGCTGACCCGTCTCTTTGTGCTTGACTAGCATTACACGTCCAAACGAGCCTGTGCCCAGCGTCTTCAACCTCTCAAACTGCTCCAGGCAAGCAGTATTCTGAATGAAGGAAAGACAAGGTGGGTTAAGCGGTCTTGCATATTAACACACGCATCACAGGACGCACTAGAATGAGAAATGCAGTGTAAGGGGCCGTGTCCACAGAGCACTTTTGTTGAGCGAAGGAGAGCTTTGGATATCATGTTCAGAGTACTGTGGACGTGTCTCTCCAAAGAGTGATGCTTAGTGCTAGGAAGAGGAGCACTCCAGTGTCTCTATAGCATAGAAATGCATGGCTGAAAAGCTCAATAAAATGCTTTATGTGGACACGGCCCCTTAAGAAGGATGCTGATCTTTGCGTCCATAATAGATTATTAGATAATCAATAACGACATTCTCTATTTCACGCACGTCCCCAAAATTAGGCTTAATTTCATTCTAAAGTTGAAATGTCTAATCAATAACTATGTTATAGTTTCTAAAGAAGGCAGCAATTATGTTTCCTAATAGTGCTTGGGTGATTCTGAAAGTGTCTTTGACAATGTTCTCTTGTGCTGAATATTGGAGAAAATCGACTGGAGAGTGCCTCAACCACACAATCACAACATCCCCAGTTTGATTCCGGCTGGAGCAAGTCTCCAGCCGGAATGTATTTTACCTTTTCCGTCCTTATACGGTCAATTCTGTCTACACTGTCCTTTTTCGATCAAAAGCAAAACGTGATAAAAGATAATCTTAAAAAAGCAACAAAATAACCTTTGAAGCTCAGTATTGGCACATTTTAAAGGGTTTGTGTGCATCAACACATGCAAAAAGGGAGCGACAGTAGAATAACATTTCAGCTTTAAAGGGGGAATGTCAGCGGACCTTTAAGATTATGCATCAAATGTTGAAATGCAAAATTCACGTTTCAGCAAAAGTTTCATATGTTAAGATGTTTTTATGAGAAGATGTGCCCACTGCCACAGCCCCTTTGGCGAATTGGTACAAATTAGGCTTAACTAGTTTGGAGTGCCGCTTTTTCCACTTTGTTGGTTTATAAATTAAGTTATATTTAAAGCTGAGCACCCACTGCCTTAACCATGAGGGCAGTTTCCAGAGGAAGCGCATCTTTCTTTACCTAGGTTTAACTAGTGTACATGCAGATTCAATATTTATGCACATTGGGTATACAACTATACATGCACACTAACCTGTGCCGGGTCTTCCCATTTTTTGAGAAAGTCCTCTTTAGCTTTAGCCAGAAACTCCTTGACTGTGAAAAGTAAAAGAACCATCACTTTTTTAATAAGTACAATTACATGTGTAGGCAGACCAAGAGACAGAGATATTGAGCAAAGGGAAAGTGGATCCCATCATGGAGAAATATAATGGCTGGTTTGACTTATAGGTCAAGCTGAGTTCATATATTTAGGTCAAGTTGAGTTCATGCTCAGCTAACATTTAAATCCTATCTGATTGTATTAAATGAACTACGTTAAACAACGCTAAACTCACTTTACCACTCGATTTGCCACTCAATTTGCCTTTCACTTTATGCATATGCATGCATATATCCTCTATATCAGGGGTGGGCAACTGGTGGCCCGGGGGCCACATGCGGCCCCCACCTTCACTTAATGCGGCCCGCAGGTTAATATCAGAATACTGATTTGCAATTCCAAACCCGCTTTATATGAATTACTTCATGACTAGTATTAAATGACTAGTACTTAATGACTAGTATTAAAATGTTATTGTCTTTTTGTGTCCAATGTAGTTGGACTGTAATGTTAACAGTTCATAAAGTTAAAATAACTATAACTAAATGCGTTTGAAATTCAATTAAAAAAAGGTTACTTTTCAGGATTCCAAAAACTATTCAGGTTTTCAATTAAAATATAGCAAAAATAGCTGATCTACAAGCTCAAAACGCGTCGCAGCGCGACGCGTTTTGAGCTTGTAGATCGGCTATTTTTGCTACGACAGTTATATCCACTATGTGGCCCCTCTGGAGTGAGTGTGGAAATATATTGGCCCTCGCCATCGTCCAAGTTGCCCACCTCTGCTCTATATGAAAAATGGCAACATTTCCTGGAGTTATATAAAGCTAACCCATGCAGTTATGTGTATGCAATGTGTGTGGTGTAAACTTAAAGCTCTGCATGTAAATGACATAAGAGAAGGGGTGGTGTAGCATACAACAAGGAAACAGAGGAAAGTAAGAAAGTATAGCGTTAACTCTGAAAGTTAAGTTAATTGTGTGTTCTGCCATACTGAAGTCTGAATAAAAGATCATGCATATTACCAATCACGGACTGTGAACATGAACAGGCCAGTTTACTGTTTAGCAGTAATACAGTAGTGTAGTGTATAGCCTACCTGTTTGGATGCAATAGCCTACTACTACTACACATCATGTAGCTCATCTAGGGCTGATTGACCTCTCCACTCCCAGCACCCTTCAATACTATACGATTGGAGTTGGAACAGGTTATATTATAATTATTATAAACCATGGTATTTAAACCTAAATCCTAAATCTGCCATAAGAGCAGCTGCTTTCCATCCCAACAACACCTCCAGTCAAAAACATGATAGAATCAACTCAATCAAGCAACGAACCCACCCACACAACACACTACCCTTCATAATGCACCATTAGCATATTATCCCTGACATTCCTGAAGGTGATCAGGTGCCATGAATTACCCACCATACCCACCGCTTTCCATCTCGTTGCCCTTTCTAGCCGTGGGCGCGTTGCCCATGATGGCAACTTGTGAGTAGTGACAGGCGGTTCGTGGCTCTCTCTGCACGCCAGCCGCCTCCACAACTCCAACCTAACAGGATCGGGTCTGATGTGCTATTTTAATGAAACAAATATGAAGCGGTCTTCGTGGTTTACAGCTTCCCAGCTGTTGTTGCAGTGTCGATGCACGACGAAACGCCTTTCTCACTCGCTCCACAGTAAAGCAACAAGGCAGCTTTATAGAAATTAGGAGTATTGAAGTTTGAAGTAGCCTAAAACGGAGGAGCTATTGTTGGAAACCAGAGTATCTTGTCGGTGGGCTTTTCTGTCTAGCCGACAGCCGTGTTCAGCAGCGCACGAGTGAGACCTCGTTGCATCTCTCCGCCGAGCCCCCCAACCGGCTCCCTCCCTCTCCCCAGTCCGATTTTCTCCGAAAGACCGATTGCATTAAGTGGCTGAGGGCAGGGAGACCGCGTTGACAGTGGTCCACTTGCGTCCTCGAACACAAAACGAATGTCAGGGGCAAGGCAACGGTATAAAACAACACAGCCCTCCGATGTTTGTCAGGGCCGAGCGAACCTATCCGCCGAAATCTAGGGCTGACTGTTGAGGCAGCAACACTGTCCGTTCATAGGCCGTCTGTAGCCTACTAAAATGGTTCGTACGTGCCGCTGCTGTAGGTCTACTGGCAACTGCCGCCGGGTAAACAAACGATCCCGTTCCCTCCCGTCCTGACAAAAAGGCAAAGCAAAGGACCATGGGATGTCAGATTTGGGCTCCTCCAGACGATGTACGCGCCTACGGTACTTTCCATGGATTCCCTCTGTCCTCTCTCCTCCAACCGTTTCCATGGATACCTCCCTTCTCTCCTCTAATCCAATGGTTCGGCGAGACAAAATCGTGGGAATCTAGGTTTTCTAGCTGGATGTGAGAACTAAGCTAGTCTCAATCAGAGAACGGTGAATCAATGACATTGTCGAAACAAAGTTTGTGCGGATAGTAACTGGGTTGTTAACTTGTGTTTTAACAACAGACTTATCTGGGTCATATCCTTTATACTCTATGGTCATATCTGAGTGCGTTAATTCCAAAGCTAATTCATTTTATGAGTTTCTTTGGGCAGTTGTCTGTCTGTCTCCCCGCGTATCGAGTTGCTTGACAACCAATTAGCCAATCACAGCGTGAGACGATCAGATCTAATTTAGAGTCTGGTCTGCAGACTGCAGCATTGGTCAGCACAGGCTCAGCAGTTGATCAAAAGGCCTCGCGTACCCCCACCTTTGTGAGAGAGACACGTTTGGGCGAGTGACGTCAACCGTGAGCTATTTTTAGTAATGTTGGTCAGAATATAGGCCTAATGCACGCAGGAGCGATACGACATGACTTCCAAACATAACGAGGATGCTGGGAATAGTTTGTCGGGTGCGGCTATAGAGCAAAAAAAATATTTCCAATGAAATACTGTGGAACTGAGGTGATAAAGGCTTTATAAATTGGTTGATTCTGATGTGTACCATTGTGTTGCTATGAAATAACCAACAGCCCCTCTACTTTAGAGAGCTTGCATGTTTCTTTTCCACAATATTTAAGTACATGATGTCATACAGACATCAGCCCTGGACCACACCATTTGCTCAGCCTTGTATGCAGATCATTGATCATATAGGAAGGAGAAACTGAGAACGTTGTATGAACAGAGAACAGAGAAGGAGAAACAGAGACCGTTGTATGAACAGAGAACAGGCAGATAGATGGATGAGCCGTTTCTACCATGGCAGAGCAACAGAGCCCCTTCCTCTTTCTGACCAGTTGCCTAGCAACATGAGGCCACAGTGAAAATGGTGGAGTGATGTGATTGATGCTGAATTTTATGAATGAAATTAGAAAAGCAAGAGGGAATCAGCCAGTACCCACACACCTGTGCAATTGTGGAAGGCTAGGTATGTGGTTACTAGAGTAACAGCATGAGGATTACCAAAAAGAAGCTGAAACTTTATTAACATTGAACAATATTACAAGTACTATTAGCCTGCAAGAGGCAGAGAATACACATTAATAACAAAATTCAGAGCGGCAACATGACAAACATTTTTGAATTGCTTCTCCATGTAGAGTTCCAGTCAGGTGAGTGCAGACAGTTTGATCATGGTGAGATTTAGGATTAAAATTACTTTTAATCCATTGAGACCTGGAACGCATCCATGTCACGTTAGCGTTTAACCACATTAACCCATTTTGGGGCGGGAACCCGTTTGTGTTTTAAACATTGTTATAATTTAGCTATTGAAAAATAGCAGATCTACAAGTTCATAGCGCGCCACTCGGTGGCGCGCTATGAACTTGTAAGTCTGCTATTTTTGAAAAATCGTTAAAATGTGCCTCAAATCTTTCCGAAAATTGTCATGATTTAGAAAACTTTTCTTTTTTAATTTCGACGTCAGGCCTGAATGGGTTAAATTACTTATTACTATGGATACTATGGAATCCAGGAGCAATATTAAAGATTTGTTGGTGATGCTGCACTCACACTAGCAACAAAGGACAGGCTACAAGCCTTTCCACTCCCCACACCATTCCTGCTTGTAATGGGAGTCAGCCCTATATATTTTTCATTTCAACTGACTGTGTAGCCGATCATGCTTGGACATTTATTAGTGGGAAATTTTGGAATGCAGTATTAGACTGGTTCTAACTGGAAGAAACTATATGTTAACCTGACTCCGCCAGATGGGACAGCAGAGAGTACACTGGGTTCCCCCCTCCTGCTCCCAGGAAGCAGCAGCTTCTAGCAGCTTCTAGCAGCAGCTTCTAGCTGCTGCTGATTGGCCAGGCCGTTTTGTGGCCGGGCATCAAGTCTGCCTGAGAGTTCCCAGATGGGAGCAGGAGGGGGGAACCCAGTGTACTCTCTGCTGCCCCATCTGGCGGAGTCAGGTTAACTATATGTATGAAACTAAGTAAAAAAAGCTTCAACATGCAACCATTATCAGAACACAATGATAACTCAACAATATGAAAATAAGGTAATGATGTGTGATATAAGTGTACCACATTTTCTTTTAGTTTAATCAATGAATATTTTACATTTTTAACACGCTCTCCTCCAGAGCTGACAAACAGGAGTGATTAGAGTGAGACTCCACACAGTACCCTTTGGTAGCCAAATTCAATTCTGGCCCGAAACATGCAGTCACGTGCCAGACGGTTGCTTAAGTTAAAATCTGTGTGTTTGATTTTTACTGTCGAGTACTGTCATTTTCTCCCAGTCAAACTGCAACATAACTTGGGTTTGTATGTGTCAGCCTAGAGGAGATACCACGGTCATCATATCAGGGGCCTTTTTCAGGCTGAGCTTATAAACAGAACAAGACAAGGAGATTTAAGGCAGTGCTGGAGGTGAGTGAGTCCCATTTGTGCATTCATCAGAATGAGTTTTCCCATCTGTGTAATTTATTACGTTCTCCTCATTACCACATATGCACATCTATGAGACGTAATATGCAGTTGTGTGTCCATGTCTGCGTGTGTGTTTGTTTTCGTGGGTCTTGTCCATGGTGTGTATAAATGTGGTTCCTACATGCAGTCCATTGAGTTGTCAAGCATCATTCCAAGGTGCGGCGCCTTGCCAGGTAAACAGGACGGAGGAAGCATGCTGGTGTTAGGGGTAGGGTCAACATTCTCACTGTCCTCCATTTTATCTGCAGTGCCCTCCCAGTTGATATGGAAACGTGTGACACGCGGGTTGGAGGCCAAGATATTCCTCTGCAGCTGAGAAAAAGGGAGAGAGAGAGAAGGGGTGTGGAGTCACATTAACTCATCTCATGTTTCCAAGTATTTGTGTTGCCTTTCCATTGGGATGGGGTTGAAGGAGTGTGGCATTAGCTTTGGTCCAGAGCGCTAGCGAGTTCTCTCCAACGCCCTGCCAGGCACTGCTCTGCTGCACATGGACAGAAAATTCCACTGTCGTGCGAGAGCTCCCAACTTTAGTAAAAATAAACAAAACTACTTCGCTACTCACCGAAACAAAGGCTGTTTCGTGTTGTTGAAAGTATATTCTCCAGGGTGGGAAGCATTTCTTCTCTGCATAATATACTTTTTGGGCAGAAAATAAAATATGTCCACTAGACATTGTATTTAGACCACCCTCTAGTCTACAGATCTGTTCAATTACCCATTGACCTGATCTGTAGAGGGCGCTCAAAATAAAATATTTTATGCCCAAAAATTATATTGTACAGAAAAGGTGGGGTCCTGAGAGGAGAATAGACTTTCAACAACACAAAACAGCATTTTCTTCTAAAGTCAGAGCCCTCACAGGCTAGCACAGACGTGGAATTTTCTGTCCACTCGCTAACGTTCTGGACCAGGGCTAGTATGGCATAGGCATGCTGTTACCTGGGTGTAGTTTGGTTTGAGAGGCGGATTCTCCCTCAGTTCAGGGTCTGTGTATTCATTGTTCACATAATAACCAATGCGAATGAATTCCTGCCCAAGGTAGGTGCAGGTTATGAGAACCACAGTAACCCCTACAGCATCACTTTCTGGAATCAGCCCTGTGTTAGGAGCATCTGCCTGAGGGTATAAATAAGGAAACAGAGACATATTACTATTATATTAGTAATCAAATTAGGGCTTCAACAATTTATTTTATTTTATTAGCGATTATTCTATCAATTACCATTTTGATTACTCAAGGTAAAAAAAAAGGTTATATTGACAAACTGTTGTATTTTTTTGAACCACGCGTTTGTATATAAAAGAGGACCAAATATACGGGACAAATTGGTTAGAGCCAACATATTGCCGCCACCAAAACAGACTCTCCTGGCCCCACTTAAACCAGGCAATTACCCCTATGGCAACTGTGCCCAGTGTAACAACCCTTTGAAAACTGTCTTTAGACATCCCAGAACAGGGGAAAGCCTTTCCAGTAAAGGGTGTCATCACATGTAACACAAAAATGTTATATATATTTGTTAAAATGTCCATGTGATAAAATCTATATTGGTAAAACTATCCGTCCCCTAAAACAAAGGATCAGTGAACATAAAAGTTCAATCAGAAGAAAAGATGAAAACTACCCTGTCACTTTAATAATCACTCTCATCCCATCTCCTCCCTCAGGTTCCACTTTAATAATCCCTCTCATCCTATCTCCTCCCTTAGGTTCCAGGGAATAGAGCAGATTACTCTTCAGAGAGGGGGTGATGTCGACAGAAGGTTAGGCCAGAGAGAGCTCTTATTGGATCCACACTTTAGAAAGTTTACAACCCTTAGGTCTCAATGAAGATTAAATCAAATAGAGCATGCAGATCCACTCTGGTTATCAGGTGCAGGACAAACGTCTGCACACACCTCAGACTGTTGATTACAAAGTTTCACAACTGGATCAGGATGATGCTGATCAAGACAAGATCTCACCTGGAACACAAACATGTGTCTACCCGCCGGTACTGGGCCAACAAGAACAGAGTCTAAAGTCTGGTCACATTCCTCACTCTCAGCCGATCCCACGTAGATGATCTTCCACTCCAGATCTATAGCAGTACAAAAGGGCAAGAAGTGAAGGAGATAGATTAGTTCTACTGGATCTCCAGTTCTCCACTAGTAACTCCCTAGTCTTGATTTGACGATAGTGTCACTATATTTATTTAGTCAGTTTTAATCATAGGTTAGTTTTTTAATTTAGTTTGTCAGTGAAAAAAAGCTAGTCTACAAACAATTTAGAATCTGCAAAATGTTTGTTTCATAAAAATCCACCGTAGACACGTAGACACATTATTTCAATCAAGAAATTCAAGTGTTAAGAGTTTGGAAGCGCTAGTCGGAAATCACACAACAGCCATGCGTAGTGCCATAGTCTGCGTTTTGAAATTGCTGATAATGCAAGAGGCAGCAGGAAGTTGCATTATTGAAAATGAGCTTACAAACTCCATCACTCCAACACTTAGAAGGATAGAAATATCAAGCTTTTCGTACAGCTGCAATGTTGGCGACTGTAACTTCGTTTTAATACAATCAGATGTGACTATTCTGTTTGGATGTATGGGCTGTCAATGGTTGGTGTTGCAACTCTAGATTCAACATATAAGAAAAGAATAGTGTTGCAAATTGCGGCTATGACTAGTAGCCACTAGCCAGTGGGCATAAACAAGAAGTTGGGAGGGTACATTATGTCTGATAATGATGTACCTTCAATGCCCTTGCATTTCAAATAATTTACACTTTACATTATTTCAGACCACTTTTTTGTATACACATTTAAGATATATAGCCAATTTAACATTAAAGTCTTCCTGTATCCGATACTTGATCGATGTTCTTCAGCTTGATCATCATCCGAGTCACAACATCAAGATTATTATAGGCACCATATGGTGCGGAGTTTTCCTGTTATTACAGTAACAGGGGATACACCAATCAGCTCCTTGCAAAGTCGTGAATGAACCAATCGCTGAAAGAAGGCGTGACCTTGTTGTGCAAGAATACGCGCCAGCGCCAAATTTCAACAAATTGCCATATCGCCGTTCCTTGAAACAGCTGAGCTACATCATAACAGATACCTTACAATCCCCTTACATATTATCAGTGAAAATAGCTGTGGTCCATAGCGTTAACGAGTTTCCTCTTGTCTCGCCAATAACGAGTCGCTAACGCCAGAGAGCTAGCTACATAACATAATGAGCAAATATGGAATGACCAACAATACTTCACACAGCTTTGCGCTACACACATAGCATAGATCAACACCCACCTTCTGGCAAATCTTCCATGCATTCAAATGTCATTTCAAACTGAAAGGGGTTTCCAAAGCCGCTTGGATTGTCCAGCACAGCGACATTCAATACTTGCACCTTAGCCATCTTCTCGTAACTTATCTTCTTGTATGAGCTCAAGCAAGAGAGACCTTATTGCCTAATTAAAAGACACTTCGTGAACCGCTTGACACGGCTGTTAGAATGTCGTCGCAATTCCTAGAAAGTTACACGATCTAAAAAAGATGTACACTTCTTGTGAAAACGTCGAGAAGCGCTAGCACTGTTCTTTTGGCAAATCTAGTGAGCAAATATAAGACTTCCGGTGGACGATCTCTTCAAAATAAGAGTACCCTCTAGAGTATTGAAAAAAAGTTTAATTTGCACATTAAAACTACAAATGAAGCATTTAAATGATGCTATATGATGCTATAAGACACACATTATGTTTCTGTGTAAAAATAAGTAATTAAATAACGTAAAAAAGTTATCTAAATGGATAAATGCTATTCACTGGAGTGCATGGACTTTATAAAGTGGACACTGGACAAAAATCCCTGCTATGTATCGACTAGTGTGACATACGCACATGTCCGTGGAGACCTCCTCTACAACACCACACTGTCCGCTAAGCAGCAGAGGTGTAAAACAAAAATTGGCACGCCATACAGCGAGGTGAAACATAAAAAGATGTCCCATTTCCAGACTAAAGTCAACTAAAGTGGACACTGGACAAAAATCCCTGCTATGTATCGACTAGTGTGACATACGCACATGTCCGGGGAGACCTCCTCTACAACACCACACTGTCCGCTAAGCAGCAGAGGTGTACAAAATTAATTGGCACACCATACAGCGAGGTGAAAGGTCAAAAAACATCCCATTTCCAGACTAAAGTCAACTAAAGTGGACACTGGACAAAAATCCCTGCTATGTATCGACTAGTGTGACATACGCACATGTCCGTGGAGACCTCCTCTACAACACCACACTGTCCGCTAAGCAGCAGAGGTGTAAAACAAAAATTGGCACGCCATACAGCGGGGTGAAACATAAAAAGATGTCCCATTTCCAGACTAAAGTCAACTAAAGTGGACACTGGACAAAAATCCCTGCTATGTATCGACTAGTGTGACATACGCACATGTCCGTGGAGACCTCCTCTACAACACCACACTGTCCGCTAAGCAGCAGAGGTGTAAAACAAAAATTGGCACGCCATACAGCGAGGTGAAACATAAAAAGATGTCCCATTTCCAGACTAAAGTCAACTAAAGTGGACACTGGACAAAAATCCCTGCTATGTATCGACTAGTGTGACATATGCACATGTCCGGGGAGACGTCCTCTACAACACCACACTGTCCGCTAAGCAGCAGAGGTGTAAAACAAAAATTGGCACGCCATACAGCGAGGTGAAACATAAAAAATGTCCCATTTCCAGACTAAAGTCAACTAAAGTGGACACTGGACAAAAATCCCTGCTATGTATCGACTAGTGTGACATACGCACATGTCCGTGAAGACCTCCTCTACAACACCACACTGTCCGCTAAGCAGCAGAGGTGTAAAACAAAAATTGGCACGCCATACAGCGAGGTGAAACATAAAAAGATGTCCCATTTCCAGACTAAAGTCAACTAAAGTGGACACTGGACAAAAATCCCTGCTATGTATCGACTAGTGTGACATACGCACATGTCCGGGGAGACCTCCTCTACAACACCACACTGTCCGCTAAGCAGCAGAGGTGTAAAAAAATGTATTGGCACACCATACAGCGAGGTGAAAGGTCAAAAAACATCCCATTTCCAGACTAAAGTCAACTAAAGTGGACACTGGACAAAAATCCCTGCTATGTATCGACTAGTGTGACATACGCACATGTCCGTGGAGACCTCCTCTACAACACCACACTGTCCGCTAAGCAGCAGAGGTGTAAAACAAAAATTGGCACGCCATACAGCGAGGTGAAACATAAAAAGATGTCCCATTTCCAGACTAAAGTCAACTAAAGTGGACACTGGACAAAAATCCCTGCTATGTATCGACTAGTGTGACATATGCACATGTCCGGGGAGACCTCCTCTACAACACCACACTGTCTGCTAAGCAGCAGAGGTGTAAAACAAAAATTGGCACGCCATACAGCGAGGTGAAACATAAAAAATGTCCCATTTCCAGACTAAAGTCAACTAAAGTGGACACTGGACAAAAATCCCTGCTATGTATCGACTAGTGTGACATACGCACATGTCCGTGGAGACCTCCTCTACAACACCACACTGTCCGCTAAGCAGCAGAGGTGTTTCCAGACTAAAGTCAACTAAAGTGGACACCTGACAAAAATGGAATGGAAATGGGACATTTTCTTATGTTTCACCTCGCTGTATGGCGTGCCAATTTTTGTTTTACACCTCTGCTGCTTAGCGGACAGTGTGGTGTTGTAGAGGAGGTCTCCACGGACATGTGCGTATGTCACACTAGTCGATACATAGCAGGGATTTTTGTCCAGTGTCCACTTTAGTTGACTTTAGTCTGGAAATGGGATTTTTTTTTATGTTTCACCTCGCTGTATGGCGTGCCAATTTTTGTTTTACACCTCTGCTGCTTAGCGGACAGTGTGGTGTTGTAGAGGAGGTCTCCACGGACATGTGCGTATGTCACACTAGTCGATACATAGCAGGGATTTTTGTCCAGTGTCCACTTTAGTTGACTTTAGTCTGGAAATGGGACATCTTTTTATGTTTCACCTCGCTGTATGGCGTGCCAATTTTTGTTTTACACCTCTGCTGCTTAGCGGACAGTGTGGTGTTGTAGAGGAGGTCTCCCCAGACATGTGCGTATGTCACACTAGTCGATACATAGCAGGGATTTTTGTCCAGTGTCCACTTTAGTTGACTTTAGTCTGGAAATGGGAACATTTTTTATGTTTCACCTCGCTGTATGGCGTGCCAATTTTTGTTTTACACCTCTGCTGCTTAGCGGACAGTGTGGTGTTGTAGAGGAGGTCTCCCCGGACATGTGCGTATGTCACACTAGTCGATACATAGCAGGGATTTTTGTCCAGTGTCCACTTTAGTTGACTTTAGTCTGGAAATGGGATAGTTTTTGACCTTTCACCTCGCTGTATGGCGTGCCAATTTTTGTTTTACACCTCTGCTGCTTAGCGGACAGTGTGGTGTTGTAGAGGAGGTCTCCACGGACATGTGCGTATGTCACACTAGTCGATACATAGCAGGGATTTTTGTCCAGTGTCCACTTTAGTTGACTTTAGTCTGGAAATGGGATGTTTTTTGACCTTTCACCTCGCTGTATGGTGTGCCAATTAATTTTTTACACCTCTGCTGCTTAGCGGACAGTGTGGTGTTGTAGAGGAGGTCTCCACGGACATGTGCGTATGTCACACTAGTCGATACATAGCAGGGGTTTTTGTCCAGTGTCCACTTTAGTTGACTTTAGTCTGGAAATGGGATAGTTTTTGACCTTTCACCTCGCTGTATGGCGTGCCAATTTTTGTTTTACACCTCTGCTGCTTAGCGGACAGTGTGGTGTTGTAGAGGAGGTCTCCACGGACATGTGCGTATGTCACACTAGTCGATACATAGCAGGGATTTTTGTCCAGTGTCCACTTTAGTTGACTTTAGTCTGGAAATGGGATGTTTTTTGACCTTTCACCTCGCTGTATGGTGTGCCAATTAAAATTTTACACCTCTGGTGCTTAGCGGACAGTGTGGTGTTGTAGAGGAGGTCTCCCCGGACATGTGCGTATGTCACACTAGTCGATACATAGCAGGGATTTTTGTCCAGTGTCCACTTTATAAAGTCCATGCACTCCAGTGGATGGACTTGGGCACTCCAGTGCATGGACTTGGGCATTTATCCATTTAGATAACTTTTTTACGTTATTTAATTACTTATTTTTACACAGAAACATAATGTGTGTCTTCACAATAACTGTAATGTAATAACAATACTAATAATGTAATGTAATAATTATTTAATTAACCACGCTTTTATTCTGAAAGCAACCGGATGTCTTAAATTTGCTAGCTCTCTGGCAGGAAGTTCTAGATTTGCCAAAAGAACGGAGCCAGAAGCGCTAATAATAATGTGCCACTGCCGCATAGAGTATATATATAATAGAGACTGAACTAGCGCGAAGCTCCGCCCCCCCAGCTATTCATGTCAGTGGAAGTTGCTCAGTGGCGTTTTGAAGCACCCGGAAGACTGCCGGAAGTCCCTCCCAGGACCTCAACTTTGAGGTCCTGAGTGACGTAGGGCAACTGAGCGCTCAACGTTAAAGCCCAGCTGCACGGGGTTTCCCGGTCATGAATCCACGGGTCCGCCTGTAGTCCCTCCTCGTACCACTAGGACCCAGAGCTTCAACGTTGGAAAGCCTGCCTGCCCCCTTGCACTGCCGCCGCGCGACGGAAGCCGGAAATACGTCAACATTCATTGAACCAACGACGTCTCCTTTTCAACTTTTCTTTACATGTGTTGAGCTTTGTCGCCATCTATCGAGAGTTGTTCTTTTCTCGTATAAGAAAGAAAACGGTAGAAAAAGGAATACGAATACAAATAAATTTCCACTTTATGTTGAAGAACATGCATGCACCAAAGCAGTACCAGTACCCCTTTAACCTAAAAAAAAAGCCACAAAGGCTCATCACTGAGTCATCAGAAGCAGATTTCAATTAATTGAATACACAGGACCTCAATTGAAACAAACCATACCGGTAGGTTCAATCCTTTTAGCATTGCTTTTGTAATAAACTAGCCTACTCTAGCTCTGGTCCATAGCTCTGCCGTTGCGGACCAGAGCTAAACCTACTCCTAGTTATGTGCTTTTTTTGGGCAAACTGTTAATATAGTAGCCTATTCAATCAAATCAATCAATGTCTTTTCAGCTGTACACACTTTACATAAAAAAGCTACTTGAGGGAGTACAAGATTTGTGGATGGGATTTCATAATCCAGTTGGATTCATTCATAGCACAATGTGGAAATGCATAGGCCTAGACCCATTTGGTAAACTCTTAAACATACCCAGTAAATGACCATATGTATTTTTTTTAACCTGCTGGCAATGACACAAAAAATAGTTTCACCATGAGACAGAGGGGTCAAAGTTGTAGACTAACTCTATGGTAGAAATAGGTCAACAATACAAATTACACTAGTTTTGTGGATGAATTTATTTTTAATGGGTGGCCCCCAGGCCCCCAACAAATGACCGGAACTACTTCTTAATATTCACCAACCCAGACCAGACTCAGGCAATCAATGAATACCTTTGCAATCACTTTATTAATGCAAGTATTACTTACAGCTTTAAGTCAAAAAATCTGAACTAACCCTTTAACAAAAGTTTGTTTACTTAGCAATAGTGAATGTACACCACACCAGCAGTTCAAAGATATAAAAAATAATAACATTTCCAGTCAGCAAACATAGCCTTTAATACTGAATTTGTCTAATCATTAAACCCAACCCTGTTAGCTTATTTTTTAGTTTGTGTTGTTGACATACTGGTAGTCATTTCTGTCAGAATAGTGCATTTCTGTCAGAATAGTGCACAATCAACAATGTTTTCTTTTCATGTTATAGTGCATTTTTCACATATATTTCAAGTATATCATGCCACCTGTTGTTTTCTGCAGAAATTGGTAAGGCTGCAGTCCAGATACTCTTGTTATGACTTTTATGTTAGTTTACTGCTGCATTTTCTAGTTTTTATATTTAAATGAGATGAAGAAAGTCACCACATCACACATTTCTCTGCGAATGGTTTTACTACTGCCACATGTCGACAGGTGTGCATGTGTAGGATAAAGTCTAGGGAAACAGGTTTGCTTCTAAATGTATTCATGCAGGAGGCCTTACGTGCGCAATGAGGACAGGTATGGCTGTGCTCTACTCTAGGTTGTCTATTTCTATGTTGTTGTGTTTGAGCCTGGGCACACTTGAACTTCCATGCGCAGACAGAAGAAGCTGTGTTTTGTGTCATTTCCGTTTTTTTAGACAGCTGGTGGATGGAAAAGAAGCTCCACCCATGCGGCAGAATGCCGCTGGGGCAAGCTTTTCCGGGAATCTGGCAGACGCAGCAATCTGCCGCGTGGGTGGAGCTTCTTTTACATCCACCAGCTGTCAAAAAAAACGGAAATGACGCAAAACACAGATTCTTCTGTCACGCATGGAATCTAAAAGTGTGCTTAGACCCACAGTGTTTCCCAAAAAAGTACATAATGTCTGATTGGCTGCCATGCAGCCAATTAGGCCGCACACAGGCTTCTGTTTGCGGCCTAGAGGGGTCTGTTCAAGCTACGTGCAACACAACATTTCGGCTGCTTCTGCAAAGTCCATTACTGGATGTACAGTAGAGTACATCTAGCGTACCACCACCAAGCTTCCATCCATTGGCTCCCACAAAGTATCCCAAGGGAGTTGGCTTGGAACAAATTTATATGTGATAGTAGACACCTTTATGAACACAGCTGTGAATAAAGCTAGTGGTAATCTTTTTTGGCAGATTTTCCACAATGTACTAACTATGTATACTACTATATCTATCTGACACATGAGACATGGGTTAGCAAAGTAGCTCTGCCTGCCTGGTGGGGCTAATAAAGATGAATCTTCTTCAACACCACATGCCTAAGAAAGGGGTGACCTGATATTCTCAAGCTTCAGCGTTACATCAAACATCAAACCTATGTACAATGGAGAAGAAAGGAAATCTGCACACTGATCTGTAGCTCCCAGTAGAATATTTTATTAAGATGACAACAAGAGAGAGAGAGAGAGAGAGAGAGAGAGAGAAGTGGGGGGGGGGGGGGGGAGCGAGACAGAGAGAATGTTTACCACTCTTCACACTTCATGGGCACACAAATTGAGTTTAAAATCGTAAAGAAATCCATAAAATACAATAAAGTATACATTACAAACCATGTTCTTGTTCACTTGCTGTTTATTGATTTAATTTTGCACACTGAAGACAAATAAAGTACAAATAACCATGTAATTGTATTTTCCCACATGGAAGTTTGTCATCTCATTTCCCAGGAGGTGGAGGAGGAGGAGGAGGTGGAGGAGGTGGAGGTGGAGGAGGAGGAGGAGGTGGAGGAGGAGGAGGTGGAGGCACAGGTGGAGGAGGTATGAACGGCGGTAGGAAAGGGGGGCGTATAGGAGGCCGCATCATCATCATCATCCTCATCATCATATTTTGCTGAGAACATATAGGATATAGTATAGCCCATGAGTGCAGTCACATAATCATTATCTGTGTGTGGTGTGTGAGAATATGAGAAGTAACTGTATACTGACCTCGTCACTGCTGGAGCGTTTAAATCGTTCATGTTCCTCCCCTGCCTGTGGAAATCAACAACATCATGTTATAAACTTTATCAATGCAGCTGACGTCGTGTAGCTGACATCAACTAATGCTGCATTCACATGGAATCAGGCATGCGGTAGACGGCAAACGGCAAAACCTGCTGGACGGCACGGAACGGTAAAAAGATTAAATATTTTAACATTGATGCCGTCAGCCGTTGCCGTCGCAGGTTCTGGCTGCCGTGCTGTCCTGTTCCGTTTACCGTCCTGCTCCCATCCGCTAAAATGCCCATTTTAAATAGTGGTGGAAAAAGTACTCAAATGTACTCAAACTCTAAACAGCCGAAAGCCATACAACAGCTTGTAGTCCAAAATGTGGACTACAAACCATGTGACTTCCATTGGAAATGCATTGGGGCGGCCATGACACTACACAACATTCATCCAACAAGCATACAGCAATGCAGTAAAGGTCTGAGTGAGGCCTTATGCAGAATGTCCCACCAAACCATCAGGTTTTCAAAATGTATAAACATCTTTTGAAAATAGCAGATCTACAAGCTCACAATGTACCACGATGCGACGCATTGTGAGCTTGTAGATTTAAAATAATTGTAGTGGCTCAAAGTACAATATTTGGCTCTGAGATGTAGTTGAGTAGAAGAAGTAAAAGTACTGAAAATTGGAAATACTCCAGTAAAGTTTAAAACAAACTCAAAACTGTACTTAAGTACAGTACTTAAGTAAATGTACTTAGTTACTTTCCAACACTTATTTTCAACCTCTTCCAAACCTATAATTAGAGAACATGCTATGACACAAAATGTGGTGACCTACCGGGAAGGAGGAACACAGTGCTATGAAGCACAATACAAGGACAAGCCGCTTCATAGCTGAAACAGGAAAAGCATGTATTTGTCATTATAACAAAACAAAACCTCTGTTTTAGTAGAAAAGATTTAGATGACTTATTGCTATTTATTTCTCCTGAAGAAAGGTTTACCTTGAGCACAAGAACAGCGATCACACAAGTAATAACAGTCACGGTGAACTTCTGGTGGTGAATATTGTACTGTCTCTGGTCCATCATTATGTGAGCCTTATAAAGAATATTCCAATCGTGCAATCAGATGTCAAATCTATTGTCATTTTAATTGTATCCTAATGGTGGTAATATGATGAAATAAAATAATTGGTGGTCCTGTCCACAATCAAAGACCAAGACCCAGGTCTAATCTCATGGTGTTGGGAAACAGTGTTTGGATGTTGAAATTCCAAATGATTCATTCATGGGCAACCAATGATTCATGACGGTTTTATTTCCCCTTGGAACTTCAGCGAGCAAATTAACCCACACTTCATGTCTTCATATATTGGATGTTTAGAATGCATATAAACCTGCTTTTCAGAATCTACAGTAGGCCTACAGTATATGGCATATCCATATACCGGTACATTATAACTTTTGTTTGGCTTGAGTATGAATGATCTCAAATAAATAAGTATTGACTCATATTTCTTCCTCATAGCAGATTTATTTAACAAATGTGAATCATTATAAATAAATGTTGACTAAGTGTAGACCCACGTAGGAAACAAGTGAGAAGGTTGACACGGAAAGATTTGTCAAATAATGTCCAAAATAGGGATGCCAGGTTGAAAGTGGTCAATGACCACTCTGTGAAATCATTTGGCTGCAGGGGCAGCTGGGGCCGCCGGAGCTGCCGGGGCCGCAGGAGCTGCAGGTGCAGGGGCTGCGGGTGCAGGCGCTGCGGGTGCAGGGGCTGCGGGTGCAGGGGCTGCGGGTGCAGGCGCTGCGGGTGCAGGCGCTGCGGGTGCAGGCGCTGCGGGTGCAGGAGCTGCGGGTGCAGGCGCTGCGGGTGCAGGCGCTGCGGGTGCAGGCGCTGCGGGTGCAGGTGCAGGGGCTGCAGGTGCAGGGGCTGCGGCTGCAGGTGCAGGGGCTGCAGCTGGTGGTGGGAACAGTGCTGCAAGAAGTGTCTGCAGTTGTTGTGGGGTCAACCGAGGTAGGAGACTGAGAATAGTCCCGGTCATCTATAAAAGCAGGAACATTTTTAAATCATGAATTGTACGTAGATTAATGAATGACACTAATTACAACCATCTAACTATCTAACTATAAATGCACCAATTCTCTTTGTGTGTGTACGTCTGTAATGTTCCAGTGGTTTTCAACCAGTGGTTCGGGGACCACCAGTGGACCTTGAGGGGGTTCCAGGGGGTCCCCAGCTAAATTATGGAGAGTTGGTAACCAAATGGATTTGTATTAGATCTTTAACTCTTGAGAGCGTAAAATGAAACCAAATGGCCCCTGACGGGTCCTTTAATTTCATTTTACACTCAAGAGTTAAATTATTGTTAACCTGCATTAGGCTATACTTACAAGAAGTCTACACAAAAACAATTGTTATTTTGATCAACGTTTCTCTGTTATCTCTCCTATGGTACCACATCAATACAGCATGGAATTGTGGACAAAATCTTATCCTACTAAAACAAAATATAACAAATTATTCTTTAGCTTTGGGTGGAATTGTGACGTAAGATATTTTTTCCACAAACCTCGCTGGAGTTTGAGTCCGATCTTGCAACTCGCTGGTGCTCATCTTTGACCTACAGAAAACACATGCAGGTAACCAACGTGCAACTTCAATGTTGGTGATACTGTACATATGTGGAAGACAATTATTGACTTTTATCATTTCATACTCACAGGAAAGGCCAAAGCAAGGCTCAGGAGGCAGCCAAACAAGAGTGTTATCTTCAGCATGATTTCAGCTGTAAAGTGAAAGGAACAAATTCTAGTGGTGGAGTAGTACAATGATTCTATTGTGCGGCACGATTCATGCATATAATAATGTTGTTTTCATAGTAGTTTCAAATATAGAAAAATATAAAAAACATAGCAGATTAACATATGATTCTTAATTATAAAAACATGAATCAATACACATACTGAAAAAGTTGTTACCTTGTAGTCCTCTCTAATTTCAGATGTTTGTCAAGACTCAGGACAGCACCGATATTGTTGAAACCAAGTCATGCGCACTTCTTATATAGTGTCTTGCAGACAATGTTGATACTTAATATTGTGAAATTGTTCATCTCCACCTAATATGGCAAGGTGAGACAAGTTCATTTGTGTAGCACATTGCAATAACAAGACAATTCAAAGTGCTTTACACAAAACATTAAGGGCATCAAGATGGTGCAATAGAAACTCTTTGGCTTTTTCTGCCTTTCTGCCTATTGATAGGATGAAAGTAGTCTGACAGGAAATGGGGAGAGAGATGGGGGGAAGACACGCGGCAAAGCCCGTCGGGATCGGGAGTTGAACCCGTGGCACGCCGTCAGGCTGGCTCAGCAGCCTAGGTGCCCAAATAGAAACTAATTTTAAGGGACATTTGAATACAATTAATGTTTTTCAAAGTTAAGAGAATAGAAAATAGCAATAAGTTCAAACCAAATAGAAAAAATAAGACAATAAAATGACAATAGTGCAATAAGGATGGGTGTACAGTACTTGATAATGGGCGCTTTCAAAATTGTCAAGATAGTTTATTGTTTTCCATCCTGTTTATTTAAGCAAGACATGCAGTATGGTTAATACATTTGTCTTAAATTCAAATTACATTGCATCAAGTGTTACACAGAGGAACACCATGTACTCCTCAACCCTCCATATTGCCAAATCAGACAAGGGAGTGGCAGGACATGCCAGTTGGGATTAAGATGACAAATTAAACAACTTATTGGCTGAAGCAGGTTACACACAACACCTAGTGTACATAACATGTCTCATTGTTTTAGCAAATTGCTTACTTCCTGCTGCCTCATGTTGTTTTCATAAGTTAGATGAACCTTATCATTCAGATCATTCAGTATGTTTATTGTCAAAAATAATTTATTTACGTTTGCATTACCATCCATCATGAATCATTGCATTAATTTGCATTGTTCTCTTATAATGTATGTTGGTCAATACAAAACTATTATAGCAGGGTTCAAGCTGAATGAAAAATAAATTACTCAAGCGTGCATGTGTGCATGTGTGTGTGCGTGTGTGCGTGCATGCGTGTGTGCGTGCGTGCGTGCGTGCATATGTGTGTATACTAATGCCTTTTAATGCTTTATTGCATGTGTGTTGCATATTGCATGTATACAAAAACGTGAATCAGGGTGGAGTTTTGAGATGTCTTCAGGGATGTCGCAATGCTTAACGTCTAATATAAGTACCAACACCTGCTGGGCGCTTAGACAACACAAAGGTACAATCTCTGTACAGGTAAGTGTGAGATGGAAATGAAAGGTTTTAGGCTATGAACCAGCAAAAAAAAACATAATTATTTACAACTAAAGTCCAAATTATATTTGTATAGGATCCCAATAAGAAGCAATGGAGCTTCTTTGTATTGTGGCCTTACTCCTGTCATCAGTATCGGCTCGTGTGAGTATTAAGAACAACATCATTGTAGTAGGATCTGAGAATGAAAATGTGTCTTAAACTCATGCACTTGCTTGTTTTGTTGTTACATTTTACAGCCAGACCAGCGATGGTCAGGGCAGCAGAGACCATTTCCCCCTAACGGTGGACAAGACATGGGGAGACCATCCCCCCCTAATGGTGGCCAAGACATGGGGAGACCATCCCCCCCTAACGGTGGACAAGGCATGGGGAGACCATCCCCCCCTAACGGTGGCCAAGGCATGGGGAGACCATTTCCCCCCAATGGTGGACAAGACATGGGGAGACCATTTCCCCCTAACGGTGGGCAAGGCATGGGGAGACCATTTCCCCCTAACGGTGGGCAAGGCATGGGGAGACCATTTCCCCCTAACGGTGGACAAGGCATGGGGAGACCATTTCCCCCTAACGGTGGACAAGGCATGGGGAGACCATTTCCCCCCAATGGTGGACAAGGCATGGGGAGACCATTTCCCCCCAATGGTGGGCAAGGCATGGGGAGACCATTTCCCCCTGGACCAGGAGAGGGCAGACCATTTCCCCCTGGACCAGGAGAGGGCAGACCATTTCCCCCTGGACCAGGAGAGGGCAGACCATTTCCCCCTGGACCAGGAGAGGGGAGACCATTTCCCCCTGGACCAGGAGAGGGCAGACCATTTCCCCCTGGACCAGGAGAGGGCAGACCATTTCCCCCTGGACCAGGAGAAGACAGACCATGTTCCGATGAACCTGGACAGGACAGACCATTCCCCCCTGGATCAGGAGAAGACAGACCATTTCCCCCAAATGGTGGACCAGACTTTGACTTTATGGTAATATGAAGCAAACCATACATTTCCAGGACTTTTATTTATTCTATTTACTGTCCCAAGAATTCATAGAGTCACTATTTTTAAAGCACAATGACAGAGGTGTTATGTGTCCCCCCTATAGCCATAGTGGATGGGCCTTTATATAATATATAGGCAAGGCCTGGCAGCCCAATATGGGTTGTATTGTAATTTGTGTGTTTGTTCACCATAGTAACCGTTAGGTGGGAAACTAACACACGTTTTGTGCATTTCTTCCACCTCAGCCTGGAGGACCTCCAGATCAGGGTGACGGGGTATGTTCTGTTCATCATCACTATGCCTCTTTTAAATTGTGTGTTAGGCAGTTGACTTTTAGGTCAGACTTCAAACCAAGGTTTGAACATTTCTATTGTAATTTTGTATTTTTACTTTAGTGTTTATAGTGTCAGTTTTATTTGTCAGAGGCGAGATTCAGAAAGTTAAAAAAGATATATTATGTAAAACAAAAATAACTCAACATCATACTATTTAAAGAAACGTAGGCCTATTCACAGTTTAAACTGGCAAAACTAAATCTAATTGCATGGTAGATTTCATATCCACACAAAATTACAGGCTCACATATGATTGCTTTTTTGTTTTTGTTTTTTGAAGACCCTATTTTTGTTTTAGTACCTTGCTTCAAACATAATTCTTAAATGTGATCTGTTGTTAAATTTTTGCATTGAAAATGATATGAATTGTTATGTTTAATTTAGGGTAGAAGCTATGATAAGATGATAAGAGCCAACGCTATTCAAAAATAATTCAAAATGGCATGAGATGAGCCTATTGAATGGAATTGATGATCCATATACATTCTGAACAGTAAACGCAAGGTAAATGTGTCCACGCTACAGGATGCTGAGTTTGGGTTCATGCCTGATGGGCCTGGTCAGGGCCGTGGTCCTGGAGGAAGGTCCATGCCTGATGGGCCTGGTCAGGGCCGTGGTCCTGGAGGAAGGTCCATGCCTGATGGGCCTGGTCAGGGCCGTGGTCCTGGAGGAAGGTTCGGGGGCCGTGGGGGTCCACCAAGAGGGGGGAGACTCGGCGGCAGGGTAAGATGTCCTCACTTAGTGTTAATTTATCCATTTAGCGGAGTCGGAGAGAGTGTACAAATGTCCATTTGTAGAGTTAAATTAAACCTGGTGACTTTGAGGAGTAAAATCTTTCCAAATTCTTCAGCCTGCTCGATTTCCTCTGCCACCCCCTGCTGGAGAGGATGCAGCTCTGTTGGATGGCATCTTCTTTGGAGGGAAGCCAATGCACCCTGAGATTGTGGTAAGCTGCTGAAATGATGGCATCCATGGTCAAATATATTGCTTATTTTGAATTTAAATAAAAGCATGTATCATTATTTATTGTATTTTATTGTTACAGAACAACACTGAGTTCATCCCTATATTCAAGGTATATAGACTACTTTACATCATTTCCGCAAAACATGCATGGTGACTGACTGTTGGTGACAATTAAATAAAAAGTCTGATTGTTATATGATGGGATTGCTTTTCAGGCGGACAATGTGACATTTCAGGTAAAATCATGACCTAGTTATATAACATGGCATATATATAACATTCAAACATATTCAACATATTCAACAAACGGACTTTCCTCCATAGAATGTTACTGGTCTACCGCTGAAAGAGGTAGGCCTATATGAAGATTATATTATATATATATATTATATATTATATTATTATTTGTATTAATTGTGTATAATTATTCTGTGTAAACCACATTCAGATGTGAAGGTTTATGTCTGTAATGCATTTTACAGGGTGAGAATATATTTCTGCTGCCAAAGGTAAGCAACGCATTGGAGCATGCAATACTGTAATATCACAGCTGCTGTATGCCTATACTGTGGCAACAGACTGTCTACAGTACACCATCATTAACTTGTAATCCTTTAATATCAGGCTAGAGGCGGACCACCTCCACCAAAGGTCAGTAAACAACCTCCGCCCTGCTTGCCTCATTAATTGCAGCGATTACATTACACGCTGCTTGCCTCATCGCAGCTATTACATACACTCAGCATCGTGTCACCCAGTGGTGGAAAGTACATTTACTTAAGTACTGTACTTTAGTACATTTTTGAGGTATTTGTACTTTACTTGAGTATTACACAATTTCCAATAGTTTTACCTGTACTCCATTACATCTCAAAGGCAAATATTGTACTTTTACTCCACTACATTTATTTGAAAACTTTAATTAATGAGACGTAGCGTAGCTTGCGGAGTTAGTTCATTCAGACATACTCGAGGGGGTTCATGGGTTAACATGCTGCATTACTATGGCCTCACTCACACGGTCGCAACAGATTGCTGTATGCTTGTTGTATACAAAGGGTGTGACACAGCTTGCCCCAATGCATTTCCAATGGGAGTCACATGGTTTGACACAACATTTGTGTTGTATGAGGGGGAGGGGCGCAGTCGAAACACAGCCGAAAGCCATACAACAGCTTGTAGTCCAAAATGTAGACTACAAACCATGTGACTTCCATTGGAAATGCATTGGGGCGGCCATGACACTCACAACATTCATACAACAAGCATGCATCAATGTTTTAAAGGTCTGAGTGAGGCCTATGTGGGCGTATGTGTGCAAGTCCCACACGTCATTCGCCGATGCGGCAGTCAGCTGACCAATTGTCCTTTTGGCCTTTTGAATATAGCTCATCTAAGCTCACAATGCGTCGCATCGTGACGCATTGTGAGCTTGTAGATCTTCTATTTTCAAAAGAATTGTATACATTTGAAAACTGTAAATGGGACATTATGCATAGTAGGTACTTTCTACTTTTGGTACTTTAAGTACATTTTGATTCCAATACTTTTATACTTTTACTCAAGTAAATATTTAATTCCTTGACTTTTACTTTTACTTTAATTTCTGTTTAATGTCTTTGTATGTTTCTGCAGGGAGCTAGACCAAATGGACCTCAGGCAATGGTACGTGATCATATTCATCAAATATACATTTGACAAAATGTTTTGTTAGCAAATGAAAAAGATAATGTTTTCTCTTTACGTGTGATAGTTCGGTTTTCAGGGACAGAACGCTTATGGACCGCAGGTAAACCTAAAATTTGCTTTGATTTTGCAACTCATGGTATATGTTAAATATATACACTCTTTAATTTTGTTTTAATTTGTCAATTTTAGCCCTATTTGAAGCTCATCTACAACCCCACAGCCACGGTAATGCCTTATACTGTATGTGTATGTAGATGGTGATAGTTTTCAATTTTTTCACATTCTTTTTTTTCTCACATTTTAACTGTTGCATATTTATCTCTTTCCTCTTATAGAATAAAATCTCCTTTGAATACGGAATCTTCCATGCTGTAAGTAAACAACGTGTGTGTGTGTGTGTGTGTGTGTGTGTGTGTGTGTGTGTGTGTGTGTGTGTGTGTGTGTGTGTGTGTGTGTGTGTGTGTGTGTGTGTGTGTGTGTGTGTGTGTGTGTGTGTGTGTGTGTGTGTGTGTGTATGTATGTGTGTGCGCGTGCAGAATGTTCCTTCTTAAAAATATTTTTTTTTTCTCTCTATCTTTTGTCCTGCTGCCAGCTTGGTAAGTGTACAAATCTACAATGTATGAGTTTGTAGAAGCTTTAGCCACTAACAATACTGTGGTGAGTCATCTGAATTGCGTACTTACATCACTATGACCGTTTTCTTTTCAGGCTAAACCTCACAGAGTTTCAAAAAGCCAACTATTCAGCTGACATAGCCTATTCACGGTAAGGACAGAATCATCTTAGTAAATTATTATTTTCAATTATGTCATCTGTCATGTCAGCTCAATTATATTTTTTGTTTCCACATTTTTAGGAACGAGACGACAACAGAACTCAATTCTCAGCACAAAATTACCCTTTTCTTTCTTTCTTTAATATACAAGACAAACTATACATTGTAAATTTAACTCTAGTCGCATTTTACTGTAATATTATTGTGCAAAATCAAATAAAACTCTTGACACATTCAATTTGACAAAATTCTCTTTATTAGGCAACCGGTGCTGTACAACAGAAGAGCAGATTCCTGTAAAATACATTAGGTTTTGTTTAGTTAAATGGATAAGCATGGACTCAAGAATATTGTACAAAACAATGAAATTGCTCTTACACCTATAATCACCTTGTTTATATTTCCCAGATGAGATCTATGGCTCAAACAGGAAGGGGAAGTTGGGACGACCCTGCATGGGGAAAGATGGTCAATTCATAAGCACTTTGTTGTTGGCGTGTTTTTTACTTTAGTTCATGTAAAAATGGGGTTGAAAGGGTGTTGCATTGGTTCTCAAAGTGGGCTCCAGGAACCGTCAGTGGTCCTTTAGGCCGGGGGTTGCAAGGGGGTCCCCAGCTAAATTAGCTAATTTAGCTAATTACCCAAATTAGCTAATTTTGCATAGGTTTAACAACCACTTTAACCCTATTTTACAGTTAGGCTATTCGAAAATATCCGTGAGCTTGTAGTTCAGCTATTGTTTAACCCATTTAGACCTGAGGCCGATTTAAAAAAAAAAAAAACGCCTTCTACATCCTGACCTGAGTTCTCTGGAAAAACATAAAATATTTATTAAAAAGGGGGGGGAAATTGATTGAAAGGTATAGTTACGTAAAGTGGTTCCCGGTCAGGAATGGTCGAAAGTCTTATATATATATTATTTTTTAACTATTTGGAATCATTTTGAAAGAAAAAACAACTTTCCGGTGAGGATCTGTGGCCAGCTATATATTTATTTGGGGATCCTTAACATGAAAAGGTTTGAGAAGCATTGATAAGTATACCTCATCAACTCCAGGACCAGATGCATCACCACGGGGATCAGGGGGACTTGTAGACGTCTCTTTTGTCAGTGATGGTCTTGTCTGGCACATGCAGAAACAGAAAACTCAGGATTTTATAAACAATACATAAGCTAGGCTAGGTCCAGTTATACTTGTCTAGACCACGAGGTTCTCAAAGTCCAGGGACTCTCAAGGTTGCTGGAGGAGTTACAAATGGACCTTTACAGATCTGTAACTCTGAGAGAATGGGGTCCATTTGTAAATATGTTATGGGGGTCCTTAAAAAAACCAAAAACAAAACATGGGTCTACTAATATTGTGTGATATTATGAAAAGATAATGATTTGTACTCACTCCTCTAGGCTGTAGAGCCTGCTGAAAAACAAGAATAAATGCATTTTAAAATATGTTTAAAAAGTGCAACCAATGTACCAACAATTAGGCTAGGCTACACACAGGGACTTGGTGACCTTAGAGGTTTTTCTTATTTTGATGTTATACTACATTCTCACCTGCAGAGGGAGCTGTGGCCTCATGGTGGTCCTCTCTACCAGGTTGAGTTGTGGTGGGAATGTGTTGGGCTGGAATGTGTTGGGCTGGAATGTGTTGGGCTGGAATGAGTTGGGCTGGAATGTATTGGGCTGGATCACCTGACGGTTGTTGTTGTTGTTGTTTGGCTGCTGCCGTGCCACATTCCTCTGCTGGGGGTAACCATATGGTGGCAGGAAATAGGGGTAGCCCTGTATGGAACATGGCAAACCAAGGTTGAATTTGTGGTAAGTATCTGAATGCAGATGCAGGCATCTGCATGACAGTATAATCAATAATTATGTTTGTAGTGACTTTACAACACCTGCATTCGAGGCTGCTGTGGGTATCCATAAGGATACTGGTAAGGTCCTCCCTGAAAGATATTTAATCACATTAAAGAGTCATCGAAGGCACTGTATTATAATAATATTATAATAACTAGAAAGATGCAATCCTGCAGAATTGCGAGTGTGGTTGCCTATCTCTATAGGAAACCACACTATTGTAGGCAAAAGTGGGCAAGAGGGCAAAGCACACAAGCCTTGGGAAGATTTCCGAATCACTGGCCAATCAGAGGGCAGAAGAGAGAGCTTTTGCACTATTTAAACGTATTTAAACTATTTTCAGTCTATTTTCAATAGTCTGCTTGCCTATAGGCAACCACACTAATCATAATAATTAGTCTAGGACTATATAATTCATGCTTGTGTCACGCGGCGAAAACAGCCAATCTACAAGATCACAGTGCATCACGATGTGACACATTGTAAGCTTGTAGATCAGCTATTTTGCGGTGCAAATCAGTCTTAGCTGGTTACCGCAAAGTGCGTAAAGTCGTAAACACTTTCTTTTTCTAATGCAATAATCACTCTTGAATAATCAGTTGAATGGTTTGATCTATAATCTGCATAGCTTACCTGTGGGTTTTGTACCTGCTGTTGGACAGTGTTGGGGTCCTGTGGCCCAAATTGCTCCTGGCCATTGGGGAAAAGAACAGTTCCCTGATTGGGGAACTGGAACTGATTAGGGTTAAATGGGTTCATCATTTGAGGATTAAAGTTCACCAACTGGGGATTGAGTAGCTGCATATCAGGCTGTTGCAGCTGCACAAACTGGGGGATTCCCTAAGGAAGAAATATTTGTATTATTATTATTATTATTATTGTCAAACAGATGTTGAGCTTTAAAATGGTTTGTTTCAGTTCTGAGCTTTTTAAACAGACCTGTGTTTGTCCAAATGCACCATTTTGTCCAAGTGTTGCCAGAGTTAGTCTGGTAAGGAGCTATAAGCACATAGAAACAGGAAGGGTCACATTTCAAAGTTAACAATCAGTAATAGTAATAGTACTAGAACTATCCTTGATCATAAATTAGTGTCCAGAAAACATAAGTTGCATGTGAGACTTTTACCTCATTGCTGTTACTTGCAAGTATTCCAATCTGCAACTGAAAGCAGATTGGAAAGCATGAAAGCATCGCCAAAGAAATTAATGTTTCTCATTTTAGAAGCGATTCAGTATAGCAGCATTATTCGCCAAAATAATAAACTTTCAACAAAATAAGAGTTGTTGCGATGAGCAACACTGTCCTCCAACAAAGTATAAATGAGGCTTTTCAAGCTGATGTGATGTGGAGACTTAACTTACTGGAATGGAGAAGCTTGTACCAAAAAGAAACACCAAAGCAAGGACTGACTGCAGCTTCATGATCTATAGCACGAGAAGAACAAAACCAAAACTTGTTGAAAAAACTATTCATTTGTTTCACCCTTCATATAGAATGTCACATTACCTCTGTCTATAGAGAAAAATGTGTAATAGGCTATCTCCCTCTGTATCAAGCAATCACCTTACCTTATTCTGGTTTGTTTCAGTGTTCCTTTCCTGTGCACTGTGTCGATAACCCTTTTAAATTCTCCCATTTTGAGCTGTTATACTCCACCACCAATCCATGCAGACAGTGTGTGGTCAACACATCATGCCCATTGCATCAGTCTCAGCAGACCCAGACAGCCATGACACAAGATGTGCAGATGTGTTATTAAGAGTAAGTCATGTCTCTAAATGTCATGACATAGCATCATGCCCTGAAACTAATGCACAGTATCATGTCTGTAAATTGAATTAAATGTTATATTCTGTTTGTCTGCTATATGCAGTATGCACAGTGCCGTTATAAAATCCGTTGCTTTGACTGTTTATATTAGCTTTCAGTCACATTGTCTCTTTACTGGGCCAGGATACAAGAAACTTTAGTTTGCCATGCATTGCACAACACATTGTACTGTTGATATAGTCTCTTATACTAAGTTTGTGTTGAATTGTAGCACCGTGTAATAATAATAACACACCAAGGAGGATGCACAAGCATGTTGTCAGACGAGCCTGTCATAACTTGACATCATGTTTAGATTGCTGCTGATGTCTGGCCGGTTTTGATTTATGTTTATGATATACAGCAAAGAAAGTGACAAGGCCATAGAGATTTGTGCAAAAAAAACATGAAGCCTTTCTTTTATTTTTAAACTTTGTTTATTGAGTTTTCACAGAAGCATCCAATATCAAAAGTTGGTACTATACCGATACTTAATAGCTTCCTCCACTGCAAACCATCAAATAAAAATGTTCTGTTGAAATATGAAGCCTCTCTCTGAGTGTGTGTGTGTGTGTGTGTGTGTGTGTGTGTGTGTGTGTGTGTGTGTGTGTGTGTGTGTGTGTGTGTGTGTGTGTGTGTGTGTCTGCGTGCATGCGTGCGTGCGTGCGTGCGTGCGTGCGTGCGTGTGTGTGTGTGTGTGTGTGTGTGTGTGCGTGCGTGCGTGCGTGCGTGCGTGCGTGCGTGCGTGCGTGCGTGCGTGCGTGTGTGTGTGTGTGTGTGTGTGCGTGCGCGTGCATGCGTGCGTGCGTGTGTGTGTGTGTGTGTGTGTGTGTGTGTGTGTGTTTGCGTGTGTGCATCTGTGAGTTGTTGTGGTTGTTGTTGTTTTCTTTTGTTTTTTTTACATGTTTCTTGAAGAGGAAAGCTACACATTGTGTCAGTAAACATAAGCCTGTGAATAGACTAGCCACAACTGCCATTAGGACAGATTTATGTTGAACTTCTGGCATGAATAAGCATGCAGACTTCAGTCTGCATGCTTATTCATTTTTACATTTGAATCCTAGATGGCAGCAGAGCTCTGACAATATTTGACGTTTTCTCTTTTGTTGCGTTGGACTTGGCTTTGAAGGAACATCTGACATCAAACAACTCCTTTAATATTGTGTAGAAAGCATTTTATTGTAAAGAAATAAGATCATGCAATGACTCATCTCTATAGAAATGTTACAGAAATGTTACAGAAATGTTAACAAAGAGCAGCAGTCGGATTTCAATAGCCATCATTACATGGACAATTATGCTAGTATGGAAGGAGCTTGGCCTGTACTAAAATCATTTTGATTTTAATTATCTGCGTGATGACTGCTACCGCCACCAGTACAAGGAGTAGTTGTGGGCGTTTCAGTCGGAACTGGAATCTGAGGGATTAAAGAAAGAGGTCATAATGGTCATGACATTTGCATAGTGTAAAACAAGTGTATTTTCTTTGAAAATGTGACAATATTACCTGAGTATCCACAGTGGTCTTAGCGGGTTTTGCCTGTTTCATTACTTCACGCTGGAAATGAGAATAATCATTTATAAAAAATATTATAATTATTAGTATATAATATTATGTACATAATTCGTCTAGTCATGATTGTAGTTTTGAGACACAGATACGTACACACACACTCACACACACACACACACACACACACACACACACACACACACACACACACACACACACACACACACACACACACACACACACACACACACACACACACACACGTATAGTACGTAACTGTGTACTGTATATGTGTTTTGTGTTTTTGATAGGCCAACTGTACCTTGAATCGTTTCATGGGGTCAAACTGACCAGGCTGTTGCATTCCACCGGGTCCTCCCTAATCATCAAAGGGTGTAAAGTACAGTAAGTAAGTTCATGTCAATACTATTCTTCAATTTTGCATTACAAATTGGTTTCCTAATGGAGTGCAGAGTGGATGCACATTTAGATTGGCTGTACTTTAGGCGTGCTATATGTTATCCTGCTGGTTGACCTGTATATATATCCCCCTTTCTTGGTGTAAAACACCTGCCAAAGTCATACATACACGTTACCAAAGTGAAATTTGTTCTCCGCATTTGACCCATCTCTTGGAGCAGTGAGCCGCAGCCTGCAGCCGTGCCGCGCTCGGGAATCATTTGATTAGTAGATTTGACCCCCCAATCCAACCCTTTGATGCTGAGTGCCAAGCAGGGAGGCATTGGGTCCCATTTTTACAGTCTTTGGTATGACCCGGCCGGTGATCGAACCCCGACCTCCCAGTTTCAGGGCGGACACTCTAACCACAAGGCCACTGTCTGGTCTACCTGTGTTATTAGCTACAAGATATATTATTAGACAAAATACTATTAAAAATAACAACATTGTGGACCATTACCATGTATTGCTGTTGGAAGGGATTCATTCCACCCCCTGCTTGCATGTATGCGAACTGTCCAAAAAACAAATAGAACAGAACAAATAGTATGTTTATGTCTGGTATTCAAATCCCTGAAAGAATATTAAATGTGTTGTTTTGTTTAAAAAATTATTAAAAGAATGTTTGAAGTCATACTAACAGGATTGCCTTGTGGGGCCTGTGCAGCGGGTTGAGGAGCCATGACATACATAGGGTATTGTTGAGGATACTTTGCAAGGGAGAGAGAGTACATCATTATTCTCCATGTAATTCCACGTCTCCATTAGCACTTATAGCAGCGTTATACCAAGTATACAATGGGAAATATTGAATATACAGAATATCATTTTACTTTAACCACTTAAGACTTGGAATTTTTTACACAAACTATATGCACAAAAATGAATTTCACCCACTTCTTTACCTGTAAAACTGTGACGTGACAATAAAGCTAAATTCTGATTCTGATTCAATGTGATGTGATTTGAGTTTATACATCTGCATGCTATTTGACACATAGGTGTCCCAAAATAGGGACGCAAGTTTTAAAGTGCACTAAGTGGAGCTCAAAAATGAGGAATTGACTGACTAACCGGAGCAAACTGGGGTGCCGCCATGCCCCCCATTCCCCCCATTCCCCCCATGGCCCCCATGGCCCCCATGCCTCCACCACCACGCATGGCACGAGCATTCCCCATGCCTCCCATTGGGTTGCCTCCTCCATTTTGCTGTGCTTGCATAGCGGCCAACATTCTCGCTGCCTGTTCCAAAAAGAAAAATAAGGAATTCACCATAGGCATTCACCATAGAACTGTTTCAACTGCTTTCTTAAATATTTGAGACTCATTTGAGAATCAATGCAGTTATTGAAAAATAATTATTTCTCACCTTGCCAGCATTGACCTAAATACAGAGTTGAAAATAATTAGTTACAGAGACCAATTTCACACTTACAACTTATATAAATATATATTTTTCAAACCTAGACTGAAATACTTTCTATATAAATATTTGCTAATAGAAGAGCTGTCTATTTTACCTTTACCTTTGGTTTGATACAATGACAAAATTGACTGAATCGTGTACTCACATAAACAATGGTGGATAGAAATGTTGTGAGGAGAAGGAGCTTCATTTTGACGTTTGAAATCTGCCAAAAATAAAAAACATTGTAATTTCATTTGTTAAAACCAAAAACACCAATTATATGAAAGATACCTATTGCATTACTTGATAAAGTTGCGATGTGCAATTACACAGAGAGACATAATAGTTCCATACCTTAGAAATATTATGATGTTCTTGCTTCGGCTGATTTATGACGAGAACGACCATTGCCCTCCGAAATTAGAACACCTTTTATTGGACCTAGAGATTATCAGGAGCCAATTAGAGACACGATTTAAGCTCACATGCTATATTTGTCACCTATATGTCATGGTAGGTTCTCTTTTCATGGAGATATACAAAGAAATATAGTAGAATGTGTTGCAGGTGTTAGGTGACTCCATCTGTCATTCAACCATCTTGCATTGTTCCATGATATTGCTGGTGAAACCACAAACAATAACACAATGATTCAGTGACTTGTCAAAAGGTTTTTCTTTAGGAAACACCTAAAGAGGACTGTGGTTGATGAGAGTATCAGGAGGTGCTTTTGTTTCCCAACATTGAAGCTTCAAATGAAATGAAGGCCCGTGCATGCATCATTTTCTTATACCTTATAATTAACCATTTGAACCCCAGCGTCCCTATGGGAATGTTAGAAAGGGGCGAAGGTCTGTTAAATCAGCCGGTCTACAAGCTCACACAGAGTGTGTCGCGTTGCGAGCTTGTATGTAGATCTGCTATTTTCGTTAAAGAGTTTTGGTGTAGAGGGAAATAAGGAGCAGACCTACTGTGGTAGACTCCTGGGGACCCCGGCCCCCGGTTGACAAAGATATTAAGTGGTTAATGGCAAAGGTTAATGGTTAATGTTTAGATTATTATAACCTGACCAAGTATTTCCTCAGGACAGTGGAAATCTAAATATCCATTTCTGAATTCCAACATCCCCATACTTACCTTTGATTCCATTATGGCAGTATATCATGTATAAGAGACTTAATTGAATATAGTAACACTATAATTCTTACTAATTTTAAATGACTTGAGGTAACTCTTTCATGTACTGTAGGTATATTAGGATTACAGATTTGAATGCACACTGTAGCATTTAACTCAAGAAGTCATGACGTCCCCATTTCCTGGTGTTCCAGAAAATTTAACTAGGTCTTGCTTACACAATATTCAAACATAGTATTCCAACAATAACTACAGCGAAAAGAACAAAACCCACTGTCAGCCTGTAAAAGTTTATTTTTGACTAATATGCTGAAACAAAATGCCGTCCTTGTGACATAGCACATATTCTCAAGAAATGAGTGTAGCCATTACATATCCCCTGTGTGGTTGTCTGGGTATGGCGTCACGTCATGTTAGAACAGCTTTGTGTTGCTGACAGAGCACCCACAGCATCCCAGGTAAACACCCTCTGTGGAAGTCTGGGACTTTACATTAAGTATACCTTGCCAGGTGGTTGAGGTGGTTTCAGACTCATAGTCTTCCTGTTTGCAGTCTCATGTCGTGACAAATGACTTTCCTGATAACTCTCTCTAAATAGAACTGCTGTGTTCTGGAATTGTATATTGTTTTGTTTTTGTTTACTTTTTGGATGTTTTTTTTAATATTTTATTTTGTGGTCATATGGGTGGTGAGCTCCTCAAAGAGCCCCTCAAAAATAACAACGATGTACAGTAGGCTACTTGCAAATTGCTGTCTGTGTGTTAGCTGTGTTTGGCAATACAAAATATACAGTAGGAAACGGATAAACGGTTTATCTCTCTGAAAATAAATATATTTTTGAGGGGCGTCAGCCTCTCCTATGTCCAGCTTTGAGGGTCTGTGTAAACACAAACATTGAAGACAAAAGTGTGAAAACACAAACATTGAAGACATAAGTGAGACAAAAAATCGTGACTGGACATATGATGACGTATGATAAGAGCCTCACTTCACACATTGGGATTCAATAGACCGGTATAACACATTTGTAATCGGGGCAGTTTGATATAAGGGACTTAACGTGCATCAAACCGCATTGCAATACATGCAATGATTATCTCGCACTTGTAACATTACATCATCGTACCAAGCCTCTCCAACCACATTAAAACCTATAATTTCTATACAGGCAGGCAAATCATGGACCGCAAACCAATAAGCTGGCATCAATGTGATATTTTAAGAAAGTGCAACCATTGAAATTAAATGAATTTTATTCATCCTAAACAGTTTTTTAAATGTTTTATATAATCATGTTTCAACTGTTTTCTGAATGACTTGTTAGATGTCAGAGCTCCGGTAAAGCTACTACACAATCTTTCATCAATGGTGATTGTCTTTTAATGTACCAGCTAGATCTCCTTTGGTCAGACTTAATTACTTTACGGGAAAGGTGGCAAGTTTTAATAGGGGGTTAAAATTCCGGCAGTGCTCACATGAATTGATTATGACATAGATATCATTATTTTTAGTTCTTAGTTGTTCTTTTTTTAGTGACTCATTGGAATAGACTATAATTTATGTGACAACCGGGAATAGTCTGGTGACCACCCGAGAGATGGTTGACAGCCGGAATGTAGACGGCTCCCGGGTGAGCAGTTTGGGTTAGCGCCCCAGCATGTGTCCGCCGTGAGGAGGAAGCCCAAAAAAACATGTGAGGACTTTGGGAGGGCCATTCAAGCCACAAGTGGAGCCTGCGGCACCACCGCTTCCCTGCCGGTGTAGCCTGTAGAATCCACCGCTCCCGAATGAAGTGTCTGGTGCTGGGAATCTGGTGCAATGCACAGGTCCTGGCTGCACCTGGTGAGAGCAGGAGTGGACCTGGTGAGGCATAGGAGGTGCCCGGCCAGGAGTCAACCCACAGTGCCTAGTCCCTCCACGCGCCGGATGGCCCGCCCGGTACCCGCCCAGTATATGATGGCCCGCCCAGTACCGGCAGAGTAGTTCTGGAGCAGCGGATTGTGCGTCCCTGGTTTTTCCCTAATGGGACTGATTGAGGGTAGCTACTGGGACGAATGGGACTGATTGAGGGTAGCTACTGGGACGTAAGTCGGGACTTGATCACCCCGGCTGGGTCACCCGAGTGAGGGGTATAAGGTTGAGAGACCTGAAACCCAGAGGACCTTGGGATCAGAGGATACGTCCCAGTTGCATCAATGCGATGTTTTTTCATTTCATGTTGTCTTATAGCTCATGTGTATTTAATTCTAGTTATAATGCTTTCCCCCTGCGTCTTAAACTCTTCATTGTACACTTTATTATTATTATTAGTTTAAACCTCCTTGGGACAGGTTTTGAGAATTGGGATGTATGCTATAATATTTAAGCAATGCTTAAATATTACATCTGTTTTGTCCAATATACTGTATATCATAGCATGTCAAATAATAACTAACTGACTTATATATCACAAGAGCCTTCCTCTGTCTCTCTCTCTCTCTCTCTCTCTCTCTCTCTCTCTCTCTCTCTCTCTCTCTCTCTCTTTCTCTCTCTCTCTCTCTCTATGAATCAATGAATTTGCATGTCTTGTAATAAAGATCCATCCCTTACGGGATTGTAATACACCAAAAACACAAATAAAATATATCACATTAATTTCCTGAACACAGAAACTACACAAAATGAAAAGAAAATATTTGGTTAACACCCCAAAACAGAAATAAATACACATCACATATGTTTTCTTTGTCCGTTTGTCCCACACTTTCTCCAAGTGCGAATATCTTATCTTATGTTCGTGTGTGTGTGTGTGTGTGTGTGTGTGTGTGTGTGTGTGTGTGTGTGTGTGTGTGTGTGTGTGTGTGTGCGCGTGCGCGCGTGCGTGCGTGCGTGCGTGCGTGCGTGCGTGCGTGCGTGCGTGCGTGCGTGCGTGCGTTCGTGCGTGCCCAATGTGTCATGGGTTTATATCAGCATACACATATCCCATCTATTGAGCATGCTGAATAATGATGACAGGGATGTTAGGGAGCTGGCTAGATCTTCCCTATTCGTCGATTTGAGGAGACGCAAGGTCCATTTAGCCAGGGAGTCAGAGCCCCACTTCCTTGGGTTCAAAAGGAATCCCAGTGGGAAACTGGACACTCGCACTCTATTGACTCTGAGACTGTGAGGGTCTCTGAGGACATTATAACTGACCCCCTCACCTCTGTTAGAGCAACAGTGACCTACAGTGGACACACTCAACCTGTTGACACCTATTGTGCCCGGTGGACCCTGTTGAATATGTTCCAACATCGGCAACAACACTGGACTGGACTTAAACTCCAGGGGAAACTTGCTTGTCTTCCCCATGCTGACCACTCTGTTTCCCATTAATTTCTAAGGAACACTGCTCTCAATGAGGACAGTATCACATCACCTTTACAAAAGCCAGGTTACAGATCCTTCCCACCAGACTCAACCTTTCCCTCTGGTTTCCTTCCCTCCACCCATGTACCTCATTGTTTTCATCACACCACAGGGCTTGTTAAGTTGTTACAGAAACCATGTCACATATTATTCTGAATGGCTGCTATGCCTATAAGGGCTTTACAGCACGCCATGACAGAATAGTTGATCTCATAACAAAGGACATATCTAAACATTTTACACTGTCAGTGAGAATGTACAAACATTCCTGTGTCAAACCTTCCATGTTTCAACTCTGTACTGAAAATCCTGAAATCTTTGCACATCTCTCTGCTAATACACCAGATGTTGTTGTCAATGAAGGGAACAAATCCATTTCCATTCTTGAAGTGGCCTGCACCTTTGATTCTACCTTAGAAGATGCCTTTACGACCAAAGTCATTACATACCAGCCACTCCTCCAGACCATCACAGTCACAGAGCTAGGATATAGGTGCAATCTACTTGTGTTTATATTTGGCAGCCTATGTACATGGGTTGGTTACTACTTGGTTGTAAGAGGCTTCCAACTTTGCAATTGTTGGATCGACTGATCAAATCCTATACCTATACCTATGGCTCAGAATAGTTCTGAGAACCATAACTTTCTTTTAGTGTTGTTGCCTCTAGGCTATGGAATGCCCTACCCCAGCACATGCAGATGGCTGGGGTAATAATAATATTAATAATAATAATAGCAACTCTGTTGTTGTTATACCACTGGATTGTATTTTGTGCAGCCAAAAGATAACAATTTCACAATGGACCAACAATCAGTTTTATTCTTTATTCATTATTTGTTGCAATTATATATTGACCCATGAAGGTAAAATTCAACTTTAAAACATGAACAACCAGTTATGGCATCAGCATTTTTAATAAGTGCTCATAATGATCTGTTCGGCTTCTCCTCCGGCTCCAGAACATCCTTCCTCCTTCTCTTCAGCAGTCGTTGTTGGTTTCCCAGAAGGCTGTGTTCTTCTGAGGCGCGGCGCACGTGAGCGCTTGATTCGGACCCTCCCAGTGTCCTGCCCTGCCAGCTGCTGCTGGTTGATCACTGCATTCAGTGGAATCAGCTGCACTTGTTGTCCAGAAAATAGAAATGGATTCTGAGGGCTTCTTATTGCATTTGACTGTGGCAGAATGGTTATGAACCCACCGTTGGCGGAGTGACCCAACTGCAATGGTAACACTGACCCGCCATTGGTAGACTGAGCCAACTGTCCCTGTTGTGGAATGCCATTGGCTCCTCCTGCTTGTGCCACGAAGATTGTCCCGCCCTGTTGGAGTGATCCACCGGGAACCACCTGCTGCACGGAAGGCTGCTCAATGGTGGCCCCAAATGGTTGGAGGAAAAATGAGCCACCAGCTTGCACTACCTTTGCTAAAAAGACTTGACCATTCTGTTGAGCCCCGTTTTGACCCGCCTGGTTGGCATTGTTACCAGCTGCTGCTGCTGCTGCTGCTGCTGCTCCGCCATTATTTGCTGCCGCTTTGGCAGCAGCCTCGGCACTCTCTGAAGACCCACCTTCAGCCACAAATGCCAAGGTCTGAAAGATAATCCAAAGTATGCAAAACATTCTGTTTTTGCTCAGTGACACAGGAGTCATTTGAAACCTGACGTGCTCCTTCATTCTTTCTGCTTTTATAGAGAAACTCAGCTTCCATGTTCACCCAGAGAGCTCCAATCAGAGTCAAGTGCTTGATCTCTACACAGGTGACTGTAATCATCTTGACCATGTTGGCTTGCTATTTTCTGCTTCCTTACACCATGCAGAGGTCCATTATTCAGGATTATCTGGCAAACCATACCCAGGAGTCAGTGGCCAGAATTCTCATCCCCTAGTCTGTCGGGTGCAGATGTCACCTCTTGATGTAATGGTCACTAAAGTAAAATCATCGACTAAATAAAGGTTTTGGTGTTATGGCTCTCGGGTGTTTCCCAGGGTAGGTTTTATATAGTTGTAAAAATGAAAATCACAAAATATATGGAGCAGGTATCGTTATAGATTGATTACAATGTACACTTAAAATATTCTGTGTGAAGACTGTGGTCCATTGTGGTCCAAAAAGCTTTAATTAGAACTGTTGTGAAGCATCAAACATGGGAACATGACAAACATTTACAGCACTCGCCACCACTTGAAAAAAACTGGTAAACAGGACAGTGTTTTTACATTTGCTATATAGAATAACAACTCTACAAGGATATTAACTTTTCTAAGCTTGACTTTAAAAGTGAAAAGACATTCTGTCCTAAAGCATTCTAATATGCATATCATAATCATGCATATTTGAAAAGGTTTTTTTTTTCTTCTCTCTCTCTCTCTACCATAATGATTCCTTGTAAACATTTCCCCTTTTTGGAATGCATTCAGAAAACCGTTTTTGTATAAAACTACAAATAGCTATGGGAGTGGGAGATGTGTCCCTCATCCATGTATCACTATAGTAGGAAGTACAATGATTCTATTGTATTTGTACTTTTCAGAGTGCCTTTTGACATAGTTGAAATATGCAGAACTGAACTGCCTCCTTTCTGCTTTGTTGGAGCAGTATCCGCAGTAGATGAGGTAGAGAGTTGGAATCAGAACAGTAGGTTGACATCCATGTCCTCTGTAGAGACAATAAAAAAGAGGGATTGAAGGGGTCTTCTGAACTCATCACAGTTTGTTAAACATTTTACCACTTGAGCGGCATATTTCATATTGTCTTTGTCCTACAATGATGTTGCACAGTGAAGAGAGCTTGGGCTCCATTTTCGTCACCGCTAAACCCCTTATCCCTAAACTTCTTTGCCTTTTTTTTACTATTTCGCAAAACATTTTTGAATAGTTAAAATGGCCAGTCTACAAGCTCACAACGTGTCAATGTAGATTGGCTAGTTGAACTATTAGAAAATGTTTTTCAAAATAGTAAAAAAGGCAAAGAAGTTTAGGGATAAGGGGTTTAGCGGTGACGAAAATGGAGCCCCTTGTCTACAAGCTCCCAACGGGTCACGGTGGGTGCGATGCATTGTGACCATTGCAAAATCTTTGTGAATGTGTGTGAAAGTCTTTGTTAACATTTTCTCCTATAATAACAATAGGGGCCCCAGGGTGGTTAAAGTGGTTAAACAAATTCTGCATTGTCACATGGCGAGACATATCACCAATTGTTACAAAGTAGCCTACACGGTATAGTGGTGGACAGAGGGGTATATAGTTGAACTCAAAGATATAGGACATTACATTTTTATTGTTTGTTTTACTTTCATTCATTTGTTACTTAATTATTACTATCTTAACTGACATCAGATATTTAGATTTTTCAAGCTAAAACCAATCTCTATCTTTCAAAACCCAAATCATATTAAGGGCCGTGAACACTAAGCACTATAACTATAAATATGACTCTACCATCCACTTGAATTAGAATGATTTTTAAAACAATATACTTATTCATTTATAGTTATATAGTGCTTGGTGTGTAGAACCCTCTTTTCACAACATTTCACATACATCCTATGCTGCTGGCTTGGTCCCATTTTGACATCCTTACCATCCTTGATGCCGAAGCACTGAGTCCACTCCTTGAAGGACACTTGCTTGTCCTTGTCAGCGTCGCACTCCTGGAAGAAGCGGGAGGTGCAGTGTTCCATCGGCACCAGAGGGACCCTGAGTGGGGCCAGCTCTGAATGGGACAGGAACCTGCATGACAGAGACATGGATGAATGAACTGGGAATTGTGAGGATGGTGATTTGCAGTGGTGGAAAAAGTATACTCAATTGTTTTACTTAAGTAACACAGTATCAATACTGCAATGTAGAACTACTCCGTTACAAGTAAAAGTCCGGAATTCAAAAAGTTTTGGCATCAAAATGTACATAAAGTACCAAAAGTAAAAGTATTCATAATGTTTAGTGGTTCCAAAACTATTTACGTAGCCTGTGACCCAGTTTTTTGACCAGTTTTCTTGCGACCGCAGGACGCATTTACTGTACTATGAAAACGTGCATTTCCCGTCCGTCAATCAGTCAGTCTGTCAGTCCGTCCGTCCGTCCATCTGCCACCCCACGCTTCCATATTTGGTCATGGCATGCCTTGTGGCATCACGTGACATCATCAGGGATGGAGATCCCTGATGTCATCAATATTAAGCCCATATATGGGAATGCCCATATATGGAGATCCCTGATGTCATCAATATTGGCCAGCAACTCTACATCTGACCTCAAACCTCAAATCCTTAGATCTCCATATATGGAGCTGACCTGTTCTGACATTCCATATGTTGATCCTTCCCCATCCATCCTTCCTCTGCAATGTCTCCCTTTTGACTGATACCTTCAAACTCTAGACGGGCCCGCCCTAAAGTTATTAGTGCAGCCGCGCCCGGCAGTTGGTGAAAACGAGAGTTCTCAACAGGCCCGAAAATGAAGGCCCGCCCCTACACACAGTTTAAACGATTACCTTTTCCGGTGCTGTAAATGGATGGACGGACGGACGGACGGACGGACGGACGGACGGACGGACGGACAGACCGTCTTGTTAATGCTTTATTAGCAGAGTTGGCTGTACCTTCACTGATTTGACCTTTCATTGTTTTACATCTTTCATGTATGTAGTTTTTGTGTAGTATGTAGTATGTAGTATGTAGTTTTTATCCACATTGACTTCTGACCTTCTTCTACTCTTCCCTGTCTCACTCACTCACTCCCGACCCACAGGTTGAGAACCCCTGGTATAGAGAGCATGCACATGCATGATGTTCCCATCAGGACACGCCCCCCTCATCTAGACTGAGTGGCAAAACATTGAGCAGCATGGAGTGTTGGAGCTTGGAAGCACTCGTTGGAAATCACTCAACCGTCCTGCGTACCACCTGTTTCTAAATGTCACATAATGCAGGAGGCAGCAACACTTCCAAACTCTGACACTTAGAAAAATAATCAAATGCAGGGCATTTCTTGACAGAAAGTAGCTCATAACGTTTCTATGGTGGATTTTTATGAAACAAAAACTTTGCAGATAGAAAGAGGATAATTCAAGATTTTTGTACAGCTGCAATGTTGGTGAGTTTAACATTGTTTGGATGAATGGGCTGTCGAGGCCAGAAAGTAGTTTTTTGCCACTCAGTGGGCGTTCCCACATAACTTCCAGGTACGATGATGTCACGCGCATACCCTCTATCGTGCATAGGGGTCCCGACCCACAGGTTGAGAACCCCTGGTATTGTGCATAGGGGTCCCAACCCACAGGTTGAGAGCCCCTGGTATTGTGCATAGGGGTCCCGACCCACAGATTGAGAACTCCTGGTATTGTGCATAGGGGTCCCGACCCACAGGTTGCGAACTCCTGGTATTGTGCATAGGGGTCCCGACCCACAGGTTGAGAACTCCTGGTATTGTGCATAGGGGTCCCGACCCACAGGTTGAGAACCCCTGGTATTGTGCATAGGGGTCCCAACCCACAGGTTGAGAGCCCCTGGTATTGTGCATAGGGGTCCCGACCCACAGATTGAGAACTCCTGGTATTGTGCATAGGGGTCCCGACCCACAGGTTGAGAACTCCTGGTATTGTGCATAGGGGTCCCGACCCACAGGTTGAGAACCCCTGGTATTGTGCATAGGGGTCCCAACCCACAGGTTGAGAGCCCCTGGTATTGTGCATAGGGGTCCCGACCCACAGATTGAGAACTCCTGGTATTGTGCATAGGGGTCCCGACCCACAGGTTGCGAACTCCTGGTATTGTGCATAGGGGTCCCGACCCACAGGTTGAGAACTCCTGGTATTGTGCATAGGGGTCCCGACCCACAGGTTGAGAGCCCCTGGTATTGTGCATAGGGTTCCCGACCCACAGGTTGAGAGCCCCTGGTATTGTGCATAGGGGTCCCGACCCACAGGTTGAGAACCCCTGGTATTGTGCATAGGGGTCCCAACCCACAGGTTGAGAGCCCCTGGTATTGTGCATAGGGGTCCCGACCCACAGATTGAGAACTCCTGGTATTGTGCATAGGGGTCCCGACCCACAGGTTGCGAACTCCTGGTATTGTGCATAGGGGTCCCGACCCACAGGTTGAGAACTCCTGGTATTGTGCATAGGGGTCCCGACCCACAGGTTGAGAGCCCCTGGTATTGTGCATAGGGGTCCCGACCCACAGGTTGAGAGCCCCTGGTATTGTGCATAGGGGTCCCGACCCACAGGTTGAACCCCTGGTATTGTGCATAGGGGTCCCGACCCACAGGTTGAACCCCTGGTATTGTGCATAGGGGTCCCGACCCACAGGTTGAGAACCCCTGGTATTGTGCATATAGGGAAAACATGTGTGAAGTGTACCTGTCCGAAGGATGTTGGTCTATCTGGGCAAACTGCCAGTGCACAGGGTAGATGTACATGTGGTAGTTCTTCTCAAAGTCCTGTGCGAGGAGCTCAAGGGTGTGGTCACCGGACTGGAGGCGCCTCTCACTCTCGTAGATCTTTCTTACCTTCAGTAAAATATGGAATACATTTACCATTAATGGTTGACAACACAGAGCAGGTTAAATCCATATTTGATCAAACTGAAATCTGCTATGAATAAAGTGTCACTCTATACATAAAAAGACAAAGAAATACTACAATATGATCCTTTAATAAAGGCTGAATCCAAGTTTGATCCTTTAAATTAGGATTACATTCACAGAAATGTATGAAAAATAATATGCTATCTTGGATTTGCTTAGCCAATTATAAATCAAAAATAAAAATGATGTAGTTCATATGTTGTTTTTTTCATTTATTTTTGTATTTGTAAGCTGATGATAATGTGTTGCTTCTTGTGTAGTGTGCACCGTGTCTTACTTTGACACGTTGTTTGGAGGTGAGGAAGCCAGGGCTCATGGAGTCATGTTCATAGAGCTGCAGCAGTACATTCTTCAGCCAGTCCCTCATACGCAGAGGAAACTGGATCAGCTCAGTGTCCTGACATGGAGCTATGACTGTGAAAGGGAGAGAAAGCATCAGAGTGTGTGTGTGTGTGTGTGTGTGTGTGTGTGTGTGTGTGTGTGTGTGTGTGTGTGTGTGTGTGTGTGTGTGTGTGTGTGTGTGTGTGTGTGTGTGTGTGTGTGTGTGTGTGTGTGTGTGTGTGTGTGTGTGTGTGTGTGTGTGCGTGCGTGCGTGCGTGCGTGCGTGCGTGCGTGCGTGCGTGTATTATTTTTGACAAAATATCATAACATTGGCATCAGGCCCAAATATCTAGCATCAGTTGTGCTGTGTCTCCACATGCAACTAATAAGTAGAAATGAGGCCTTACATTTGCATGGCCCAGTGTAGTCGAGGTGAAGTCTGTGTCCTTTCTTGGTTCCCTCCAGATTGCATTTAGCTGCAAAGAGCTCGCATGAAGTGTCATATGTGTTATTGTCTGTCCCGCAGACCTGTAATGGTGGAACATTGTGAAAATAAAAATACTACACAATACATGTACAATACACATTTCCATCATGGCAGTCACTCAGTGAATTTGTACGTACATTTTCAAATTCATTCACGCTAGGGGGGCATTCTGACGGCTGCCGACACACACAGGAGGGCTTGTTGTTCTCATCTAGTTTACAGGTCTTTCCACGTTTACAGCGGAAGTTGTCACAAGGGTCTAGAAGAAAAGGTAGAAATGTATATGTACAGTAAATATCAAAATGTAACCATGGCCTGTACAGCGCAATTTGACACTGACACTATATGTAATGTCCATACAATGGATTCCGTGCAAAACCAATAACTGTCTTCAATAGGATGAGAGTATATAAGCGGGATGAGGGTATAAGCAGTGCACAGCAGCCCCTACATTCCATCAGCATTTACGTTTGTACAGTGCCTAAATTCAACCTGATCTCTTTCATAGATTCCTTAAGCCTTGGGGGTTGTGTTTAGGGATTGACCGTGAAGCAGAGTGTCACTGTTCACGTGGGATTAACTGTTCACGTGGGATTTCTAGCTAAATGATCCCGTCAGCAGATTCCCCAGGGAGATTGCCGGGTCAGTGAGGAGGTTTTGGGTGGTTGTTATCATGGTGGGGAATATGGCTGCCCCTGCAACCGCTGACTTGACAAGAAGACACTAACCAGCAGGGGCATCTGGACGATGTATGCCTCCAACAAGAGAGGGTCCAGCACTGGGATAGAGGTCCACCGTTGCTCTAATTTGAACCGGATTCATGCCCACTAAAGTAGCCTGGAATTACAGACACATGCAGGGAATAGTAGCACAGGGTCAGAAGAAGTCAATGTGGATCAAAACAACACACTGCATGAAAGATGTAAAACAATGAAAGGTCAAATCAGCCAACTCAGCTAATAATCAATAATTATCAATACTATCAATACTATCAATACTGTCTGTCTGTCTGTCTGTCTGTCTGTCTGTCTGTCTGTCTGTCTGTCTGTCTGTCTGTCTGTCTGTCTGTCCGTCCGTCCGTCCGTCCGTCCGTCCGTCCGTCCGTCCGTCCGTCCGTCCGTCCGTCCGTCCGTCCGTCCGTCCGTCCGTCCGTCCGTCCGTCCGTCCGTTAGCAGCACCAGAAAAGGTAATAGTTTAAACTGTGTGTACAGTACCCATTTTCCTGCCCTTCTCCTCTTAGCCTTGTGGACAGTGTTATCAATGTTGCGGCTCTCAGTGTCCTCTTGAATCTGTCCACGTCCTTGTTGGCCTTCATCTCTCTGCATATGGTGCTTCCTCACCCTCTGGTTCTTCTTATGTTTTCTTTTCTTTCCTTTGGCATGGCTGGCACTATCATTATTGCCGTTCTCTTCTTTCGCCGCATCCTCCTTTCCAGCAAGCCGTGCCCCTGCAAGCTCCACACTGCTCTTTGGCTCCTGGAAGTCAGATTCTGACTTGGTTTCGTCCAGGGAACCTTCGCCCTTGTCTTTGCCCTGATCAGCTACGTCTTCACCACTTTCTGATGCTTCCGTGTTTTGAAAGTCTTGTTCGTAGTCATCAGCAGCTGCAGGTGCAGCTTTCTCACTGGTCACTTTGTCCTCCGCTTTAACATCTGCAACATCTGTCTTTGAGAGAGGGCGGGCATCATCAGCTTGGGGTTCAGTCTGTAGAGGCTGTGAACTGTCGCTATCAGCAGCGTAGTCAAGGTCAGCAGGGATCTCCGACGCTGTGCTGCCATCGGTCTCCTCCACACCTGACTCCTCCTCTACTACGGTGACAGAGTCTCCCTCACTTGCCTCGACTGATGTCACCTCTTCGCCAACCACCTTTTCTTCTTTCTCCATTTCTTTCTCGTTCTCTTCCTTCACCTCTTCCTCCACCTCATCTGACAGCTTCGTATCTTTCTCTTCAGAGATCTCCTCCACATCTCTCTCCTCCTGCTCGGCGCCCTCGCTCTCGATGATGTCACCAGCCTCCTCGGACTGCATATTTTCCTCATCTGCCTTCTCTCCTTCCTCTCCCGACTCTTCTTCCTCTACCGACTCTTCTGCCTCGTCTGACTCTTTCAACTCTTCTTTAAGGAGATCTACCAGTTCTTCCTCACTCAGTAAGACTGGGGTGCTTTTGTCGTTCCTTTCAGACGCCTCCAAAACACCATTCTTGTCAGTGTGAGCGTTGGCCTTGTCCTCCGAGCTCATCTCCTCGTCCTCTTGCTCCTGGCTGCTGGCCTCAAATGTGATGAAGGTCGGCAACACCTGTCCCTCAGTGGCCTCCTCTGGGAGCGCATCCTTAACCAGGAGAGAGGACAGGTATTTTATTTGTTCAGTACGTCTACAATTACACATGAATACTGATTTGATACATTTTAAAGAATTCAGTTTCTCACTATACCTTCTCATTGTTGGCTGTGTGTGAGGTCTTGTCTTTGCCATGTGGTTTACTTTTTACCTGAGTATAAGTAGAAATATCCTTTATATTTATACTGTATGAATGTATACATATGTACTGTATATACTGTATACTGTATCTATACTGTGTGTATAGTATACATGCATAAATACACACACACACACACACACACACACACACACACACACACACACACACACATACACACACACACACACACACACACACACACACACACACACACACACACACACACACGCACACGCACACGCACACGCACACACACACTAGAATGCCAATGAGGAATTGCATAATTATCTCTCATTTAAAACACACAAAACAGAAAGAAAGAAATTACTTACAGACAAAGCAAATGTTGATGCCAATAACCAAATAAGTACAACGCTGGCCCTCATACCTGTGACATTAACATTAAAATGTTGATAAATTAACAAAAGTGCAAAGAAAATCATGATATAATATGAAGATAATAATTTAACTTTAAACACATGAAGTTAAATTACTCCAGGATCAGTGTAGCACCAGTCAGCAGTCACTGATAAAGAAAACAACACACTTCTAAACATCTAACTAATTGGTTCTCAAAGTGGGGTCCAGGGACCTTACAAAATTATTTAATACAGCATCACAATCATTTTAACCACTTTATGCATTTTAATATTTTATTTATATGCTGCGCTGCGAGCTTGCGCAACTG
>NC_136809.1:43566418-43573918 GCF_951216825.1 Electrona antarctica
GGTACGAGTACGAGATATTGTTTTGTTTTACAAGTGTTAAATAGCTCTGCTATCTGATAGTAGTCCTTGCTATAGTGTGTCTGTTTAGTAACAGGAGTATGTATTTTTTAAATTTCCGTTAGGATACCAATTGTATACAAATCAGCAGAGAGAACTCACAGGATACAGATTGCAAGTGAAATTGAAAGTGATGGCACAAACAAATAATGCAGACAAAATTGGAACTGGAACATTGAAGCTGATACATGAGTACTCTTTCCTGATTGGCTGAAATTGGCAAGCCACCTGAAAATGTATTTTCTGTTATTTATAGAGCTGGAGAGACGGGGAGACCTGGTTTACCACTCCATAGCAACCACTCCATAGCAATGATATGATTACTCTCAGAATATAGTGTATTACTTATTGATTACTTTAACCTTGACATTGTTATTCATGTTGATACTGTATATTGTGCAAAAATGTTTATTACATATTTATTTATGCAGATGTCATTTACCACAACAATATATTCTTATGTGTCATTACAGAATGGACGTTTCTATAATAACATTTTGCCTGGTTGGAGCAGTTTTTTCCAATCCAGTAAGTAAATTAAATTAGGAATTAAATATTCTGCTTAAATGCCAACAATGACTGATGCAGAAACATTTCTATGAGGATTACACTGACCTTTCACACAATAGCATGCCGTGATGGAGTCCTTATGTGACAGTCACGTTTAACTATATGAACATTTGTATAAGAACCAGGCTGGCGTGTTCTTCAAATGCTTTTAGTAGTACGACATCAGTAAATTTATGATTTCTTCAGAGGAATTTCTTAGACAGCTTTTACCACTGCTGTCTTAAAAATGTAACTAATTAGCATAACCCTTTAGAACATTTCCATGTCATAGAACACAACACAAGTCATCACTGAGCCTAAATCATTACATGACATTTTCATACTAGTCATGATACAGATTCCTCCCTTCTGAGTTGTGACGATAGTATCTCTTTCTTTTCTGACAGATCTTGTACACTGTCATTTTGGAACAAAACGGGCACGAAACAATTAACACGGTGAGTGTTTTGAGAAATACAATAATTGTATAGTTTAAATGCATTTGAAGAGTGATTGTGCCTTTATAGACAGCTAGTAGACAGTATGGAAACTGTAAACACACAAATCATTTGATTGCAATCAAGCTGTCTGCCAGACTGCCACCTACACAGTCCTATTTCAGGAGAAATGCTGACTTTTGGAGTGGTAATAGATGTGCACCAAACCTCAACCTACCATTTATATTTCTCTGACTTTGTTTACTACAAAGTCGATTACATACAGAACAACAGACTGCCTGGGCAAGGGTTGACATGACTGGATTGAAAATGAATGTGATACGTTGTTTATGTTTCCAATTGCAGGGTATAATTAAGAGCACTGTGGTTTATGTTTCCATTCTTTTTTTTTCAGACGCTAAGTGTGTCTTCTTCACAATCATCTGAAAGTGACACCTCTGAACTTCAGGTAGGGTGCCTCTACTACAAAGTATAAAAGTGTAACATGCATGCTGTGAGTTACCTAAACACTGGAATTTCCGTCTGCATCAATATAGTATCTAATTATCTAAGTAAGACAGTTTTGTGGTATAGAAGGTTTACAGAACATTGCAAGTATTTGTGGGGTAATTATTTTCATTCTTATTTGTCGTAGAGTTCTGAAGAAAATACCTCAAACCAAGTAAGTGCATTTGGTTTCTCAATCACATACCTCTGGAGAGATTACACACCTTGTATTCTAACAACGTGGTTGAGGTCTTATCAAATGTTGTTGTTTTGCAGAGTTCCAAGTCAGAATCCTTAGAGTCTACATCAGAGGATACGGTGGGTGAACAGTATTAACACATTTTCCCCCATTCTTTTTTTCAAAAACATCTAGCCTACTTAATTTATTCTCTATAGTTAACTTAATTACTATTATTACTCACTACAGTATATAAAGTATAGTCAGTCAGTTAATTGTCACTAAGTCCATTAAGAAACACTTTCATCTTCAGTTCTGTCATGTTGTAACTTATTGGTATGTTTATTCTTTGTATTTATATTTCATTTGGTTACAGGAATTATTTCCATCTGTCATTTCATTCTAACAACGTGGTTGAGGTCTTATCAAATGATTTTGTTTTGCAGAGTTCCAAGTCAGAATCCTTAGAGTCTACATCAGAGGATACGGTGGGTGAACAGTATTAACACATTTCCCCCCATTATTTTTTTCAAAAACATGTTGTGAGCTTATAGATGTGTTATTTTCGCTATATCATTGTTGTACATAAAAGTATAACATATCGTATCATTTTCTAAAACTGGGTGTCTTTCTGCTCCAAACAGACCTCAGAGGAGATTGACAGCCAGTCACTTGAGGAGCTGGTAAGACTTTTCATCATGATTATTGTTGTTTCACTATCAAGAACCACGTTGCACACCACCAATGAGGACATTACAGATTGTATTAATGAAAGATGCATGACACGATGAAGGAACGAATAATGAACAGAATGAAGATGACCCGCGACAGGTCGTCTGGCCATCCAGCTGGACGTCGGGTAATTTAGGCCGAGGTGGGGAGGCTACGGGGATCCGCCGTGCTCCCGGGCACAACGAACCCCCCTTAGGGACCTGTTAAAGGAGATGTTAGAGGGAGTAGGATGAGAATTAGGGTGGGGGGAGGGATGACGAAAGCGAGAACAGAGGGAGAACCGTGGGTTGGATGGGCTATACAGGTGGAGGTGACCCGATTGGAGGTGGCTTGATAGGAGGTGGAGGTAGCTGTGTTGGAGGTGTGGTCCTGCTCCTGAACTTCAGCTATGAGCTCGATCCATTTTTTGTGTAGGCCTATAAGAAATACCTGTATAATCTTGATTTCAACTTATTCACTGTGATTCCCTTCCCTCTCTATTTCCCCAGACGGATTCTCATGGTGAAACTAGAGACAACAGTCTTGGCAGTGAGGAGAATGTTCGAAGGGTGCGTACTCACAAAAAAAACAACATATATTGTACTATATTTAAAGGAGGTGTCATCTGTGATCTTTAAATAAAATGGATGAATAATAAATAAAAAACATTAATGTAATTATAATGTATCCAACACTGGTGGCAGCTAAAAAGAGGTGTGATTTTTGTCCACGTCCATTTATATCCCATATTTATTCTACATTACAGCAGGGCTGGATTCATGTGTATGCCAATGTCATCAAGGCCCTGAGCGCTGAGGACAACAGCAGCACAGAGATCCAGAGTCAGACAGATCACCTGGAAGACAAGCCATCCCAGAAGCATCCGTCTGACAACTCCTCCATCAGTCTTGGAAGGGCAGGCAACACCCCGGCCGAGAGCAACAGCACTCTGTTGTTGGTGGAGAGCCAGACCAAAGACAGCGGGGAGACCAGTGACAGTTCAGATACCAGTGACTCTGCTGACATTACAGACCAGAGCATTACCACAAAGAGCAGTGAAAGTTCCAGCAGCGAAAGCAGTGACACCAGTGAAACCAGTGAAGACACCAGTGAAACCAGTGAAGATACCAGCGAGAGTTCAGAGAGCAACGCCAGTGACAGCACGGAACTAAAACAGATCAAATCTAAAGACTGCTTGGAGGGTATTGACAGCACTGCCTGTGAAAGTGAAGAATATTTTTTCCAGAACATAGGAGATGATGGCCATCACCCATCTGATCTTCTCATGGTACCCGATGAAGACCAAAGGGAATTAAACTTACGGAGATGATATTATTAAATATTACAGAATGCAATGCAGAAACCTACTGTCTTACACAGGACTAGCCCCATCTGTGATCTCACTCATTCATTATGATATTAGCCTACTGTAGATTGGACAACAGTGGGGATCTGGGGGAAGTTGGAGGTGAGAGGTCACAGATGGGGTTACACCTACACATGCACAGATTGCACACACATGCACCACACTACTGTACTTTTTGTCACAACCATGCTTTTACTATATAACCTCCTCCTGGACTTCTAAGCCTATGATGTATCTGTCCACCTCATGGACATCGTTTCATCCAGAAGTTGAGGTTTCATAGCTTAGTGGTGAGATCGCTGATCAGTACAACCCCCGGTCTTACTTAGGAGCTTGTATGGTCAACCGACTCACAGCTGTTCAACTATCCACAAATACTTTCTGTAGGATCTTCCCTCCAAGCATAGGTGTTAATGTCAAGCCCTTGGCTGCTCTCAATGGTCTTTGTCATCTTAAAATAATCAGTTCACCTAAACATCTAGCCTACTTAATTTATTCTCTATAGTTAACTTAATTACTAGTATTACTCACTACAGTATATAAAGTATAGTCAGTCAGTTAATTGTCACTAAGTCCATTAAGAAACACTTTCATCTTCAGTTCTGTCATGTTGTAACTTATTGGTATGTTTATTCTTTGTATTTATTTCATTTGGTTACAGGAATTATTTCCATCTGTCATTTCATTCTTAGCATATTATATGTATAGTATAGTTCTGTGCACACATGTAAGGTTTATCCTGGATTAACTTAAAGTTGTGAATTGTGAATCGGCTATTTTCTGAGCAACTGTCCTGTCACTCAATGACAGACAGGCCTGCAGCCCTTTGGTTGGTCAGTAAGTTAAGACACTTTCTCACTAAGGCCAGACTCTTGGAGAAACTGTATTTAAGCAGTCAATTTCTGTTAGTCAGTGTGATTTTTACCCCTCGTCATTTTGGAAACATAAAATGAAACATAAAATGAATGCCTGTTTTTCATTATTCTGAATGTCTGTAAACATTGGAAATCAGCACCTGTTTGGTCAGGATACTAAAGGGTCATTCGTTTCCTGCATGAGGTGCACACATGTAACCGGGTGCAGCCAGGAATTTACTGTTAATCTTATAGTATGACCTTGAGTTAAGGAAAATAATGAATAGTAAGTAAATCGGGTTCCCCACACATACATTCGCCAATGAGGTTTGAGACAGAGTTTCCCCCAAACACATGGAGTTTAAGTTAAAGACATAGAAGATGGAAATAACACGTTCTAATTAATTAGTGAAGGAACTAACATGTGTGAACTAACATCTAATTAGTGAAATTAATACACAACCTGTGATGTCATGGTCACATGACTGGATCATTCCTCCCTGTCTTTATAGTTGTAAACAGACGTGCACACTGTCGCTGACCCATGCATGCACGCACGCACGCACGCACGCACGCACGCACTTGAAATTGAAATCACACTTGATTGCTTAAAACACCAAAAGGGGTTCCCGTCCTGAATCATGGGTAAAGGACTTTTTTGCCCTTTTTAATACCTCTAAAATGAACAATAATCATCATTCACTACTCCCTAATCGAGGGAATCAAATAGTCTGGAAACCAGACGGAAAAATAAATAAAAAGAGTCTGGCCACGCCAGGCTAGGAGTCAGACAGGGAAGACCATATAGTGAACTCATCTGCATGTCACGAGGTCATGACCTCCAGGGGTCACATGGGGTCATGACCTCCAGCGGTCACATGGGGTCATGACCTCCAGGGGTCACGTCAGTCTGTATGCAGGCAGTGTGGGGGGCGTGGCTTCCTCCTCCCTGGATGGAGAGTTGAAGAGCCTGACGTCATCGCCCCCTAGTGGGCACAGAGGGAACGTTAGACTACAACGCCAGTATGCACCTGCCCTCTGCAGTGCTCTAGTCTAAAGTGACTGGAGTCTGTCTCATTTCTCACCAAAGGCCCTTCAATATGATGGAATATGATTAAGGATTTACTGTCATTATGGTAATCTCACACTTCATATAATCCCACACACCATGCCTGTAACTTCCATTATTAGGCCGCATTTGGCCCGCGGGTCTTATAGTTTATGACCTGCTGTCATAAACTATAAGACAGCAGGTAAACAATGAAGCTATCTGTCTAGACAACATGCTAACATGCTAACATGCTATCTAAATAACATTATACGATGACCTGGACACCATATATGGGGGCTGATGTCACGTGATGTCACGATGACCAATGGGGCTTGCCTGGGGTGACCCAGAGCCATCTAATAGAAGAGTTGCGATATTGAGGGGGCAGAAAACAGCCCGGTCACGTGGTTCATAGACTCCAATGCATTCCGTAAACTTCCGGTTGTCCCCATGCTCAATAGAAGTCAATGTAGGAGAGCCGCCATTGGACTGAAGCCCCATGAAGTGAACGGAGTTTGCGTAACTCTGTCTTACTTTATATGGCTCTGGGGTGACCAACCAGCACACTGAGGGGAAATACTAGATTCCGTAGTGAATGAATATAAACGATAGGATAGCAGGTTAACAATGACATGAGAAATGAGAACATAATAATCACCACGTCTTTTAGTCGACTAAATCAACTGTAGATTTAGTCGACTAAAATGTATTTTGGCGTTGATGCCGTCGTAATGGCTGATTTTACACTTGCTGAAAAAAGCAGATATACAAGCTCACAACGCGTCGCGCTGCGTTGTGCTTGAGCTTGTAGATCTGCTATTTTCAGCATGCAACCAAGTGTAAAATGACTTATACTGGATCTCTTGTCCACTAGAGTCCCTTCCTAACATTTTAGTCTAGTTTTTATTTGTTGACAAAATCAACAGTATATTTAGTCATAGTTTTAGTCATCATGGCTTAGTTTTTATTTCGTTTTTATGTAGTTTTTGTCAGTAAAAAAAGGTAGTCGACAAACATTTTTCGTCATAGTATTAGTCGACGAAAACAACACTGCCATGGTGTTTCTGCATGCTCGTCATAGTGCATTTCTCCTTCTACACCAAATGTGTCCCTAAAGAACCCTAAAAAAATACTAAAGCCGTGGAAGCTCAGATGCAGAAGAAAGTCCAATTTAATGAAGTTCCAAAAACAGAAATGGCAAAAAGGACCAAAAAATAAACAGCAGTCAGTTTTAGTCAGGCTTAAGTCTCGTAGCTACAGCGTAGCAAAGTAAACAAAAGGCCGGACACTAGAAAGTGAACCATCGTTCGACCTCTGCTGTACCTGTACATTACTGTACATTACTGTACTACTGTACATTACTCACAGAACCAAGCACCACTGAAAGACAAACAGGGTTTACATAGACAAATCAAGGCAATTACTGAAACAGAACTCAGATGTGGTAGTTAACAGGAGGTGGGGAAAACAAAACACAAAATCAAGGCAAAAAACAAGGTCCAAAATGGCCACCAGAGGGTGCCACAAACCCAAACCATGACAAAATGTATTGGCTAGGGGCCCCACAGTATTCATGCGTTGTGATCTTGTAGATCGGCTAGGGCCCCCTAGGGGCCCACAGTATTCATGCGTTGTGATCTTGTAGATCGGCTAGGGGCCCCCTAGGGGCCCACAGTATTCATGCGTTGTGATCTTGTAGATCGGCTAGGGGCCCCGTAGGGGCCCACAGTATTCATGCGTTGTGATCTTGTAGATCGGCTAGGGGCCCCTAGGGGCCCACAGTATTCATG